>NC_060139.1:931394256-931696259 GCF_021461385.2 Schistocerca piceifrons | reverse complement strand
GTGGCATTGTGTGGGGCCGACGTACGCCGCTGATCAGCCCCGTAACGGCTGTACGATACGTGAATACCATCCTCCGACCGATAGTGCAACCATATCGGCAGCATATTGGATGACAATTCGCACCCCCATCGTGCACATCTTGTGAATGACTTCCTTCAGGATAATGACATCATTCGATAGAGTGGCCAGTATGTTATCCTGACATGAACCCTATCGAATACGCCTGGGATAGTTTGAAAAGGGCTTTTTATGGACGACGTGACCCACCAACCACTCTGAGGAATCTACGCCGAATAGCCATTGAGGAGTGGGACAATCTGGACCAACAGTGCCGTGATGAACTTGTGGATAGTAACCCACAACGAATACAGGTATGCATCAGTGCAAGAGGACGTGTTGCTGGGTATTAGCGGTACCGGTGTGCACAGCAATCTGGACCACCACCTCCGAAGGTTTCGCTGTGTGGTGGTACAACATGCAATGTGTGGTTTTCATGAGCAATAAAAAGGGCGGAAATGATGTTTATGTTGATCTCTATTCCAATTTTCCGTACAAGATCCGGAACTCCTGGAATCTAGGTGATGCAAGACTTTTTTGATGTATGTATTTGCTGTGTCAAGCCCTTCAGAAAATAAATCATTAAACTCACCAATCAAATGAGTAACACTGTCTTTTCGATTGAAAGCAGAAACAGAAACTGCAGTGTCCTGAGTACGAAGACCAAACAAATCAAAACAATCTAACCGAAAAATATTTTCACAGTCTCGCAAACGCAAAATGGTAACTGTCACTGATCTGGTGTGAGACTAGATTGTGGCAGGCAAACTACGTATGCATAACACTGGAATGTTCTGACCACTATACGCAGTAATTGCATACAAGATTTTGTCAACTATGCCGAGCCCACCTGTTCATAAGTTGCACGATTAAGCACATAGCGTCTGGCAGTGGCTAAGGTCACAAACGGTTTGTTTGACTGTCGTTGCACAGAAGTTGGGCGGGGCGAAGGCACTTCCTTAATGTGGTTATCACTAGTACGGATAGCCAGTTTAGAAAAAAAAACTATATTCACTGAATCACAATGTGCTCGGTGTTTTTCTGTTGCAAGCACACAGACTGTACATAACCTGGCTTTCCGAAACCGAAGCAGTTCACATTCCAGGGAGGGCAATTTTTCTTTTATACATGGAAAAGCAGAGGGGACACAATTTCACAGCGGACACACAGGGTGACACATGTTTACTTTGGCCAAAGTATGGTGGCCTATTTGTACCCTGTGGTCAGTCACAAAGCCGTACCTGTTTGTTGCTTTGCGTTACTCTGGAGATGGGAGCTGCCTAAAGGTTTTCAGCGGCCATATCACGTGAATCCTGATGGTAAATAGTTGCAACACTTGTGTCAAAGTAGGATCAGCGTGCTTAAGAAATTGTTCACGTATCCTACTATGTGATAAACTGTACGTAATTGCGTCATGAATCATTGTAGCACTACAGTATTGTCCACAGCTACATTGTAAACGACACTGTCGTGTCAAACCGTTACGTTCTACATCTACATCTACATTTATCCACCGCAAGCCACCCAACGGTGTGTGGCGGAGGGCACTTTACGTGCCACTGTCATTACCTCCCTTTCTTGTTCCAGTCGCGTATGGTTCGCGGGAAGAACGACTGTCTGAAAGCCTCCGTGCGCGCTCTAATCTCTCTAATTTTACATTCGTGATCTCCTCGGGAGGTATAAGTAGGGGGAAGCAATATATTCGATACCTCATCCAGAAACGCACCCTCTCGAAACCTGGACAGCAAGCTACACCGCGATGCAGAGCGCCTCTCTTGCAGAGTCTGCCACTTGAGTTTATTAAACATCTCCGTAACGCTATCACGGTTACCAAATAACCCTGTGACGAAACGCGCCGCTCTTCTTTGGATCTTCTCTATCTCCTCCGTCAGACCGATCTGGTACGGATCCCACACTGATGAGCAATACTCAAGTATAGGTCGAACGAGTGTTTTGTAAGCCACCTCCTTTGTTGATGGACTACATTTTCTAAGCACTCTCCCAATGAATCTCAACCTGGTACCCGCCTTACCAACAATTAATTTTATATGATCATTCCACTTCAAATCGTTCCGCACGCATACTCCCAGATATTTTACAGAAGTAACTGCTACCAGTGTTTGTTCCGCTATCATATAATCATACAATAAAGGATCCTTCTTTCTATGTATTCGCAATACATTACATTTGTCTATGTTAAGGGTCAGTTGCCACTCCCTGCACCAAGTGCCTATCCGCTGCAGATCTTCCTGCATTTCGCTACAATTTTCTAATGCTGCAACTTCTCTGTATACTACAGCATCATCCGCGAAAAGCCGCATGGAACTTCCGACACTATCTACTAGGTCATTTATATATATTGTGAAAAGCAATGGTCCCATAACACTCCCCTGTGGCACGCCAGAGGTTACTTTAACGTCTGTAGACGCCTCTCCATTGATAACAACATGCTGTGTTCTGTTTGCTAAAAACTCTTCAATCCAGCCACACAGCTGGTCTGATATTCCGTAGACTCTTACTTTGTTTATCAGGCGACAGTGCGGAACTGTATCGAACGCCTTCCGGAAGTCAAGAAAAATAGCATCTACCTGGGAGCCTGTATCTAATATTTTCTTGGTCTCATGAACAAATAAAGCGAGTTGGGTCTCACACGATCGCTGTTTCCGGAATCCATGTTGATTCCTACATAGTAGATTCTGGATTTCCAAAAACGGCATGATACTCGAGCAAAAAACATGTTCTAAAATTCTACAACAGATCGACGTCAGAGATATAGGTCTATAGTTTTGCGCATCTGCTCGACTACCCTTCTTGAAGACTGGGACCATCTGTGCTCTTTTCCAATCATTTGGAACCCTCCGTTCCTCTAGAGTCTTGCGGTACACGGCTGTTAGAAGGGGGGCAAGTTCTTTCGCGTACTTTGTGTAGAATCGAATTGGTATCCCGTCAGGTCCAGTGGACTTTCCTCTATTGAGTGATTCCAGTTGTTTTTCTATTCCTTGGACACTTATTTCGATGTCAGCCATTTTTTCGTTTGTGCGAGGATTTAGAGAAGGAACTGCAGTGCGGTCTTCCTCTGTGAAACAGCTTTGGAAAAAGGTGTTTAGTATTTCAGCTTTACGCGTGTCATCCTCTGTTTCAATGCCATCATCATCCCGTAGTGTCTGGATATGCTGTTTCGAACCACTTACTGATTTAACGTAAGACCAGAACTTCCGAGGATTTTTTGTCAAGTCGGTACATAGAATTTTACTTTCGAATTCACTGAACGCTTCACGCATAGCCTACCCTACCCTAACTTTGACATCGTTTAGCTTCTGTTTGTCTGAGAGGTTTTGGCTGCGTTTAAACTTGGAGTGGAGCTCTCTTTGCTTTCGCAGTAGTTTCCTAACTTTGTTGTTGTACCACGGTGGGTTTTTCCCGTCTCTCACAGTTTTACTCGGCACGTACCTGCCTAAAACGCATTTTACGATTGCCTTGAACTTTTTCCATAAACACTCAACATTGTCAGTATCGGAACAGAAATTTTCGTTTTGATCTGTTAGGTAGTCTGAAATCTGCCTTCTATTACTCTTGCTAAACAGATAAACCTTCCTCCCTTTTTTTATATTCCTATTAACTTGCATATTCAGGGATGCTGCAACGGCCTTATGATCACTGATTCCCTGTTCTGTACGTACGGAGTCGAAAAGTTCGGGTCTGTTTGTTATCAGTAAGTCCAAGATGTTATCTCCACGAGTCGGTTCTCTGTTTAGTTGCTCGAGGTAATTTTCGGATAGTGCACTCAGTATAATGTCACTCGACGCTCTGTCCCTACCACCCGTCCTAAACATCTGAGTGTCCCAATCTATATCTGGTAAATTGAAATCTCCACCTAAGACTATAACATGCTGAGAAAATTTATGTGAAATGTATTCCAAATTTTCTCTCAGTTGTTCTGCCACTAATGCTGCTGAGTCGGGAGGTCGGTAAAAGGAGCCAATTATTAACCTAGTTCGGTTGTTGAGTGTAACCTCCACCCATAATAATTCGCGGGAACTATCCAGTTCTACTTCACTACAGGATAAACTACTACTAACAGCGACGAACACTCCACCACCGGTTGCATGCAATTTATCCTTTCTAAACACCGTCTGTACCTTTGTAAAAATTTCGGCGGAATTTATCTCTGGCTTAAGCCAGCTTTCTGTACCTATAACGATTTCAGCTTCGGTGCTTTCTATCAGCGCTTGAAGTTCTGGTACTTTACCAACGCAGCTTCGACAGTTGACAATTACAATACCGACTGCTGCTTGGTCCCCGCATGTCCTGACTTTGCCCCGCACCCGTTGAGGCTGTTGCCCTTTCTGTACTTGCCCAAGGCCATCTAACCTAAAAAACCGCCCAGCCCACGCCACACAACCCCTGCTACCCGTGTCGCCGCTTGTTGCGTGTAGTGGACTCCTGACCTATCCAGCGGAACCCGAAACCCCACCACCCGAGGAATCTGCAGCCCACACGGTCGCAGAACCGTCTCAGCCTCTGATTCAGACCCTCCACTCGGCTCTGTACCAAAGGTCCGCAGTCAGTCCTGTCGACGATGCTGCAGATGGTGAGCTCTGCTTTCATCCCGCTAGCGAGACTGGCAGTCTTCACCAAATCAGATAGCCGCCGGAAGCCAGAGAGGATTTCCTCCGATCCATAGCGACACACATCATTGGTGCCGACATGAGCGACCATCTGCAGGTGGGTGCACCCTGTACCCTTCATGGCATCCGGAAGGACCCTTTCCACATCTGGAATGACTCCCCCCGGTATGCACACGGAGTGCACATTGGTTTTCTTCCCCTCTCTTGCTGCCATTTCCCTAAGGGGCCCCATTACGCGCCTGACGTTGGAGCTCCCAACTACCAGTAAGCCCACCCTCTGCGACTGCCCGGATCTTGCAGACTGAGGGGCAACCTCCGGAACAGGACAAGCAGCCATGTCAGGCCGAAGATCAGTATCAGCCTGAGACAGAGCCTGAAACCGGTTCGTCAGACAAACTGGAGAGGCTTTCCATTCAGCCCTCCGGAATGTCTGTCGCCCCCTGCCACACCTTGAGACGACCTCCCACTCTACCACAGGTGAGGGATCAGCCTCAATGCGGGCAGTGTCCCGGGCAACCACAGTCGTAGTCCGATCAGGGGATGCGTGGGACGAGCTGGCCGTCCCCGACAAACCCCCATCCGGACCCCCACAGTGATGCCCATTGGCAACAGCCTCAAGCTGTGTGACCGAAGCCAACACTGCCTGAAGCTGGGAGCGAAGGGATGCCAACTCAGCCTGCATCCGAACACAGCAGTTGCAGTCCCTATCTATGCTAAAAACTGTTTTGCAAAGAACGTCTGAACTAATCTACAGTGAGCGCAAACAAATCGACAAAATTTAAACGGTTATTAAAATACAAGGTTGCCTAGTAAATGCAGAAATGCTGCTACTTGCGCACTGCTGACACTGCTCGGCGGCGGAAGGAGACTACGCGAATTTACACTATTCAGGTACTAAAACGCGATGCTACACTCTCAAATACTATAATACGCCCGAAATTTATGAATTAAACAATGCAAGTACCAAAAACACGCAAAGAAATTAAGAATTAAACTATGTAACAAATGAGTGACCCACTGACGGCATGTCAGTTCTGGCTTTCTCCTCAGTCGAAAATACTTGTAACAAGTTGCAACGACCTGTAACTGATCCTCACAATACTTAGGGCGGAAACTAAATCTTCAAAAACTAACAACTCCGGCATACTAGTGCAGATAAATTCTGAGCGAGGCGATTGTCTCCTGCACTGGCCTCGATAAGAGACAACAAAGTTCCGCAGTACCTTGCACTTGATGTGTGGCAAGCGTTGAACTTTGCGTAGTACTCGTTCCTTTACTCTTGTTTGTGCTTCGAAAGCTCAGAATGATGGAATGTGTGGAGGAAGTACCGTGGATGGGCCTCTTCTGCATTAATGAGCGCTTCACTGCCGTCATTAACTGCGACACGTATTGGTTCTTAAAATGAATAAACTGTGTTAGATCAAAAACAGCAGCAGCCAGAGGCGTAGCGCAAGTGGTGGAGGAGGCGGTTTAGACGCCACTTTAATGTGAGCGCCGCAGCCGGCCGTGGTGGCCGAGCGGTTCTAGGCACTACAGTCTGGAACCGCGTGACCGTTACGGTCGCAGGTTCGAATCGAATCCTGCTTCGGGCATGGATGTGTGTGATGTCCTTGGGTTAGTTAGGTTTAAGTAGTTCTAAGTTCTAGGGGACTGATGACCTTAGAAGTTAAGTCCCATAGTGCTCAGAGCCATTTGAACCATTTGAGAGCCACAACAAATTATAAGTAGAAGCAAGGCGAAAGAAAGAACACAATTAATAGCAATGCATCTCTGAAGGAAAAGAGAGAAATCTTAGTGACGCGCTGTGACGCAGCGGCGTGGAGCGAAGGCAGCGTTGGATCTGGAATCCTCATCGCCAGGTGTTGTGTTGCCTACTGTGGGAGTCAGCACGGACACAAACAAGGAAGGAGAGAAGTTGCGATGGCCAGCGGCAGGATCCAAAATCATCTGTACAAAACAATTTAAGATTATTTGAACACTTCATTTCTAAAAAGGAAAGAAACTTAACTTCTTCCTGTGCGTTCAGTATACAAGTACGAGGGTCACTCCAAAAGAAATGCACACTATTTTAGTAACAATACAGTTTTCATTCTGCTTGTGTGAAAGTTTTACAATGTGTAGATACATCCTTCCCGATTGTTTTCAAACTTAGTTCAACCTCTTCCCGTGAGTGGCGCCGTCACAGCATGTGTTCAAGATGGCTGCTACACTTGACGTTCGTCAGAAGCAACGTGCTGTCATAGAATTCCTGAGCTGTGAAAACGAGACAGTGGGAACCATCCACAAGAGGTTGAAAAAGGTGTATGGAGATGCTGCTGTCGATCGCAGTACAGTTAGTCGGTGGCCTAGCAGTTTACGTGATGAAAGAGGGCACGGCAATATTGAGGATTGTCCTCGCAGCGGCAGGCCTCGTGCTGCACTTAATCCGGACAATGTGCAGAGAGTTAACGAATTGGTGTCTGCTGACAGACGCATCACAGTGAACGAATTGTCACGCCACGCTGGGATAGGGGAAGGAAGTGTCTGCAGAATACTGAAAGTGTTGGCGTTAAAAAAGGTTTGTGCCAGGTAGTTTCCCAGGATGTTGACAGTGGCTCACAAAGTAAATAGAAGAACGGTATGCAGCGAACTTTTGGAACAGTACGAGAGTGGTGGAGATGAATTTCTTGGAAGAATTGTGACAGGTGGTGAAACATGGCTCCATGATTTTTCACCGGAGACGAAGAGGCAATCAATGGAGTGGCATCATGCAAATTCACCCAAGAAAAAAATAATTCAAAACCACACCTTCTGCTTGAAAAGTTATGGCTACAGTGTTTTTCGATTCCGAAGGACTCTTGCTTGTGGACATCCTGCCAAGTGGAACCACCATAAATTCTGATGGATATGTGACGACACTAAAGAAACTTCAAGCTCGACTGAGTCGTGTTCGACTACATCGGCAAAAGCAGAATGTTTTGCTGTTGCACGGCAATGCACGGCCACATGTCAGTCAAAAAAACATGGAAACGATCACAAAACTCGGATGGACAACACTGAAACACCCGACTTACAGTCCTGACCTGGCTCCATCTGACTACCATCTCTTTGGGAAACTGAAAGACTCTCTTCGTGGAGCAAGGTTTGAAGATGATGACTCCCTTGTGCACGCTGCCAAACAGTGGCTTCAACAGGTTGGTCCAGAATTTTACCGTGCGGGTATACAGGCGCTGGTTCCAAGATGGCATAAGGCAGTTGAGAGGGATGGAAATAATGTGGAGAAATGAAAATATTGTTTCTAAAGGATATATCTACACACTGGAAAACTTTCAAACATGTAGAATAAAAGACGGATTTAAAAAAATAGTGTGCATTTCTTTTGGAGTGACCCTTGTTCCTTAGTCTCCATTAATACTCTCAGAACACAGGCTAAGTATCGTCTTCCTATTACCCTATACTGTGCTCTCGAAGTCTGAGACCGAACTGGGGTCCGACCAGCGATGGGCGACTGGTCAAATCAGAGTCGACAGGGGGCGCTGAAATCTGTCTGGCAGGAGGTGTGATGCTGCCTGCTCTTTCCATTCGTGTTCTGGTCAGCGCCTTCTTGATGTCGTTCGCGGCGCTGTGCTGCTCGGTTGCAGTCAGTGCTTTAGGACTGCACAATAGGAACACTCCCATTTCGGCTCACAAACGTAATTTTGTTAATTCCATCCCTCCATCAAACCCAAGTAGTTCTAAGTCTAGGAGACTGATGACCTCAGGTGTTAAGTTCCATAGTGCTTAGAGCCATTTGATCCATTTTGATTAATGAGGGGGGGGGAAGAGGAATCACATAATTAATTTTTGATTAACATTGAGTGGCACTGAAATACTAGAAGTTACTAGTTATTTGCAGGAAGGCTTCCCCAATATCCACAATCCAGTTCATTGAACTATGCATGCTCGAAACTAGAATCTCCCATACGTTATGGATTGGTAAAAAATTTAATCATTATACAGTTTAAATACACCTATGTCGATCACTGAACTTTTAATCGCAAACTGAACATCTCATCTCTCAAGTTTTCTTTGTGTGTCTGATTATTTTATACTTTCTTGAGTACAACAACACATGTACAATACAGTACTATCAACTCATATACAAATAAGTACCTGTGAAATGTTGGAGATATTGCCTAAAATCATCGTGACATGAGATAAACTCCACAGAAATTCTATGTGAGTCGTAGCTATGAAGATCTCTATCAATTCATGCGGTTTGTCAGAACGCTGGTCACACGATAACTGTTTTGTGTACTTACTAACATATAGAGCCCAGTCGTCAGAGATATTAGTCCACCAAAACCATTCATTGTATCTTGGAATCAACTGCACCAAGTGCCAGAAGAAATGCTTGTCTGAATCATCTTTTTGGGAGAACATAGTTTTTATTATTAAGACACCGACTTTTATTTATCCTTACAAACGTATGTCATAAAGATACATTTGAGTACATTAAGGTGAAAGGAACTGAGATTGTTTAATTTGTGTTTCAGATGTCTCATGAGAACTATACCGAGATTGACTTGTCAATAGCTTACAGATACATAAGAGGCCACTATGATTTTGTGAAGGTATACGAAGAAACACCGACACGGTCGATGACAATGAGGCTGGACATTTCCGCTAACTCGGCTGCGATGCAGTTAAATGAGACTTCGGTACAGAGGTTCATCAGGTAGACGAATTATTTTATCTTTAATTACTGCTTTGTTTAATTTACTATATTTCAGTGTTACTCTGAAAGCTTTGTTTGCAATCCACTGTCAGATAAATGGTGACGTTTGAATCTTGAACAGAAACTAATACAATAGCACTGACTTGCTTTGATAACTGCTCTTTAAGTTAAGTACTCTTAGACATGTAGGTAGCTCTGTTATCATGTCCATTATAATTATCCGGGCTGTTGTGCCGTGGTCGGTTGATGAATTCTGTGTCAATTCCCAAGGTTTCGTCCCTGTGTACGGAGGACATCTTCAAGGGTTCTGTAGCTCGATGGAAGGTCCAACACACGCGCTGGCTCGCTCAGTCAGAAGCGAGCCAGTGGGTGTGTTGGACCTTCCATCGAGCTACAGACCCCCTTGAAGATGTCCTCCGCAGACGGGGACGAAACCTTGGGAATTGACACCGAATTCATTAACCGACCACGGCATAACAGCCCGGATAATTATAATGGACAGCTCTGTTATCTTCATGTAATCATGATCATAATTATAATTGTTGGAACCTACTTTGAATTTAACGTTTTCATATTATTGTCTCTTCCAGATTAGTTATTTATTTTGTAGGAAATAATTACGAAACCTAGTCTCTTGCAACTGAATTTTATTCAGTGTTTGTCTTATAGATTAGAGCAGTACCGTCAAGTGAGTGTTTATTTTGTTGTTAACCAAATTTGTTTCACCTATTAATACCAGGCGTCATCAGTGTTTTTCATTTCTTTATTCTCTTGATGTGTCAGAAAGTTCTTCTGTAGGCACTAGATGCACACAATATGAACGGTTGTATGCCACATTTACTTGATGACCTGAAGCTATTAATAAAATTTTTACGAGAACTTGGTTACAGAACCGACTATGGAAGTGTATTGTCTGCGTCAATTTCCAAGACAACTAGTGGTCGGCGTTCGTGTTGTCTACCTTCAGAGCTATTAAAAAACTCTTAACTTCCTGCAGTTTCTGTAATTTCCTCTGTTCGGGAATATCTATTTCAGCCGCAGTTTGTGTAGGATTTGCAACCACCTGATGTGTGTGCTAGACACACTGGACCTACAACTGAAGTTATGGCCTAGAGTGCCATTTCGTATAATAGCAGGAGCACTCTCGTGTTTATCCCGCATCCTGACTGCGAAATTGTGAGTCAGTCTTACGATCTATTGTACTGCCATTAATGAACAACATTCCAGGGCATTCCAAGGTTCGCCCCACATAGGGTTCTTGTAACCCAGTATGCACTACAAAATTTCGATGCCTTGGCCTGCTCAGGCTCCAATCGAACATGTATGGAACATCATCGGTCGACGCAAAGAACATTTACCATCCGTGTATTGACCGTCCAAGGGCAACAAGCAACCAACTCCATCCCACAAACTGACGTCCGTCACCTATACAACGCAATGAATGGACGACTGTATGTTGGTATTTGACATACTGGCGGCTACGCCGGTTATTAATGTACCAGCTTTTCACTCCTGATACGGCTATCTCGCGCTTTCATTAACCTGTGCTCTTGCAGTGTTGGTCACTTAACTATGTTACCTAGACAAATGTATTTTCTCAACATTAGTTATTTTTTGTCGTTGCTAAATTCCCACCAGTCGAGACAAGGCCCCGGGAGTAGACAACATTCCATTAGAACTACTGACAGTCTTCGGAGAGCCAGCCCTGACTAAACTCTACCATCTGGTGAGCAAGATGTATGAGACACGCGAAATACCCTGACTTCTAGAAGAATATAATAATTCCAATCCCAAGGAAAGCAGGTGTTGACAGATGTGAAAATTACCGAACTATCAGTTTAATAAGTCACAGCTGCAAAATACTAACGCAAATTCTTTACAGACGAATGGAAAAACTGATAGAAGCTGACCTCGGGGAAGATCAGTTTGGATTCCGTAGAAATGTTGGAACAAATGAGGCAATACTGACCCTACGACTTATCTTAGAGAATAGATTAAGGAAAGGCATTTTTAGACTTAGAGAAAGCTTTTGACAATGTTGACTCGAATACTCTCTTTCAAATTCTGAAGGTGGCAGGGGTAAAATACAGGGAGCGAAAGCCTATTTACAATTCGTGCAAAAACCAGATGGAAGTTATAAGAGTCGAGCGGCATGAAATGGAAGCAATGGTTGGGAAGGGAGTAAGAGCGGGTTGCAGCCTATCCCGATGTTATTCAATCTGTATATTGAGCAAGCAGTAAAGGAAACGAAATAAAAATTCGGAGTAGGCATTAAAATCCATGGAGAAGAAATAAAAACCTTGAGGTTCACCGATGACACTGTAATTCTGTCAGAGACAGCAAAGCACCTGGAAGAGCAGCTGAACAGAATGGACAGTGTCTTGAAAGGAGGATATAAGATGAACATCAACAAAAGCAAAACGAGGATAATGGAATGTAGTCGAAGTAAGTCGGGTGATGCTGTGGGAATTAGATTAGGAAATGAGACGCTTAAAGTACTAAATGAGTTTTGCTATTTGGGGAGCAAAGTAACTGATGATGGTCGAAGTAGAGAGGACATAAAATGTAGACTACCAATGGCAAGGAAAGCGTTTCTGAAGAAGAGAAATTTGTTAACATCGAGTATAGATTTAAGTGTCAGGAAGTCGTTTCTGAAAGTATTTGTATGGAGTGTAGCCATGTATGGAAGTGAAACGTGGACAATAAATAGTTTGGACAAGAAGAGAGTAAGAGCTTCCGAAATGTGGTGCTACAGAAGAATGCTGAAGATTAGATGGGTAGATCACATAACTAATGAGGAGGTGTTGAACAGAATTGGAGAGAAGAGAAATTTGTGGCACAACTTGACTAGAAGAAGGTATCGGTTGTTAGGGCATATTCTGAGGCATCAAGGGATCACCAATTTAGTACTGGAGGGCAGCGTGGATGGTAAAAATCGTAGAGGGAGACCAAGTGATGAATACACTAAGCAGATTCAGAAGGATGTAGGCTGAAGCAGGTACTGGGAGATGAAGAAGCTTGCACAGGATAGAGTAGCATGGAGAGCTGCATCAAACCAGTCTCTGGACTGAAGACCACAACAACAACAGCCGGCCGAAGTGGCCGTGCTGTTAAAGGCGCTGCAGTCTGGAGCCGCAAGACCGCTACGGTCGCAGGTTCGAATCCTGCCTCGGGCATGGATGTTTGTGATGTCCTTAGGTTAGTTAGGTTTAACTAGTTCTAAGTTCTAGGGGACTAATGACCTCAGCAGTTGAGTCCCATAGTGCTCAGAGCCATTTTTGAACCACAACAACAACAACAACAAATTCCCACCTTCCACACAGCAGGCTCAAATGTAGAAAACCTGTGCTGGAACTCAGCCTTCTCCAAGGGTTTGTTTCTTGGCATAAAGAAGAGTGCTCTAGACCTTACTGATACCGTTTGCTGGACAAGACCTGTGGATTCACATGGATGGAACCTTACCACATATAGGTATGCAGCTGCCGAGGAAAACATGGAGCCGCCTTAACCACGTCAAAACCATTCATTAAGGATGAAGAGCATCCCTTTACGCAGTCCTGAATGTGACTGTGCTACAATGAAACGAACAGTATAACACATTATCGGAGACCGCCGAATAAGACGTGAAGGAGACTGGAACATGAAGGTCTTTCCTACAACTCTTGCACAGTCGAACTCCTTGGTTATAGATCTACGATGACACTTTGAAATTCACTTGCCACAATTTTATACTGATCCGTTAATACTTTTCTACTTTTGCTCGGTTTTATTTTTCTGTTTTCCGTCTGTCACTTTTTCCTGTAGTTCTACCATACACTTTTAAATGAATAAAATAAATAACCTTCCTGCTTACAGATCTGGCGAAACGTTCGACCTTGCGATTCTGGAGGGCTTCATATACATGTGTTATTATGGACTCATACACAAAATGGGCTCGCCTCCTGTCGTGAAGTTTCTGACGATGACGGCTCCCTCGTCCGTCTACTACAACTTCGGAAGCCCCATGAACCCTGCCTACATGCCGGATATGTGGCTCGGGTACTCAGACCGTATGAATTTCTGGCAGCGGCTGTACAACACGTACTTCTATTTAAGGCTGATGCACATGTGGTTCTGTCAGGCGATGCCAGTTCATGAAGCACTTATGAGGAAACATTTTGGTCCAGACCCTCCGTCTGTGTACGAAGCGGACAGGAACGTCAGTCTCCTCATAATCACCAACCACTTCGTCTTGGAATACCCTCGCCCGCACCTGCCCAACATCATCGAGATCACCGGAATCCACGTTGCCACAGAACAGAAGCCTCTGCCAAAGGTACTACTATTCGTTTTCTTTCTCCACGGTTTGGTCCACATATGCAAACATCGCTAAGAATTATTTGAACGGTAGATATGAGAATCATTAATAAAACTAAAGCGAGAAGATAAGAGTCTCTGCAGTAAGTTATTAGTTATTTTGTACTAGCTTATACTTTCTATCAGCTGGCCGAACTGGCCGTGCGGTTCTAGGCGCTGCAGTCCGGAACCGCGAGACCGCTGGGGTCGCAGGTTCGAATCCTGCGTCGGCCATGGATGTGTGTGCTGTCCTTAGGATAGTTAGGTTTAACTAGTTCTAAGTTCTAGGGGACTAATGACTTCAGAAGTTGAGTCCCATAGTGCTCAGAGCCATTTGAACCATACTTTCTATCAGTTTCTTCATGTAACATGCTCTTATACTATTGCGGCTCAAATAACTTGCCATTAACAGCTTTTACTGTTCGTGTTTCATTTTTCATTGCACGATAACTTCAGAAACAGTTTTGACCGTATTTAGCACATTAAAAAAAATCTTGAAACAAAAGAAAGTGAAACTTCCTGGCAGATTAAAACTGTATGCCGGACAGAGACGCGACCTCGGTGAGCTACCCAAGTAGCTCAGTTGGTAGAGCACTTGCCCACGAAAGGCAAAGGTCCCGAGTTCGACTCTCGGTCCGGCACACAGTTTTAATCTGCCAGGAAGTTTCATGTCAGTGCACACTCCACTGCAGAGTGAAAATCTCATTCTAAAAGAAAGTGAGTTTGAAACTGATACAAATTTCAAAACTAGATACACAGGATGAATTAGAGCGGCCATGACGAGATTTCGGTGGTTGTTCAGGGTTTCTGTCCGAGTATTTTAGTAATATACAACTGGTGATACTTCTTGCTCACTGTAGGGTTGTTACATTTCATTTACTTTCTCACCATTATTTATCACTGTAACTGTATTAAATTGAAAACATCTGTACAACAGTGCTGACTTCGACGGTATACACTACACGTTATGAGCCGAATGGGTGTGGTGGTCGTGGTCCACTGTTCAAGTTATTTCCACTTGTCAGCACTACAGCCAAAGAAAAGTCCAAGATAACAGTGGCAGTGGTAGGAAACTAAAAAATCTAAGACGGCACTGGTGGGAAATTCAAAAATGCGGGATGGCGGTGGCGAGGAATTAAAAAAATGCAAGGTAGTGGGCCGCGCGGGATTAGCCGAGCGGTCTGGGGCGCTGCAGTCATGGACTGTGCGGCTGATCCCGGCGGAGGTTCGAGTCCTCCCTCGGGCATGGGTGTGTGTGTATTTGTCTTTTGGATAATTTAGGTTAAATAGTGTATAAGCTTAGGGACTGATGACCTTAGCAGTTAAGTCCCATAAGATTTCACACACATTTTTTTGCAAGGTAGTGGAACTAGCCACCTTGTATTAGAAATATTAAAATGCGAGATCGCAGAAATAACTCATTAACTCTAATAACCATTATTGTACCATATTAAAAAGTAGCTGAAAGGCCTGAATTTTATACCATGTTGAACAGTATCGCAACAGTCTGAATTATTTACCAAAAACGTATAAAGGGTGCAGCGTTCAGTATTTCCACATCTGTATTATTTGTGACAAATATATAAGATTCACCTGAGTTAGTAGAATAGCGTCAAGCTCAAAACTATCTGAATGAACAGAATTTTGCGCTATGTTCAAAAGTAGTTTTAACTATCTGTATTAGTTATCGAAAATATGTAAGCACACACACACACACACACACACACACACACACACACACACACACAAACACTCGCGTTACACAGACAACGTCGTTAAATGAGAGGAAATATAATAAAATATTTTTGTTTTTATTTAGCTGTAGCAACGTGGTGGGCTTTTCTCAAAAAAAAAATGATAATTTGGTTTTGTTATCAGTCACATTAATAACTTTAAAACACATTGATATTGAAACACGTTACATTTAAGTTGAAAAATGAAATAAACTTCTTTTTATATTTTTGCCTCTGCTAAACTTTTCTGCTCAAGCATGAGATCTTTGATTATTATTTGCATTTGCCCACACACTCGCCTAAGAATTATTTCTTACCACCTTCTTATAATGCATTGTAGTCCGAATCGTGGCTCTGGATCTAGGCCGTTGAACTGAAAATGAAAATCTTAAAACTATGCCTTCTGCTACCGCGTTTGTCGGCTGTAGAAAAAATGCTTATTATAATTTACGCGGGAGAATTCTTCACTTCCGCGTATTTTATAAATTAATATGACGTCTATGGCTGCAGCGGCAGCAGCAATTGTTGCGCTAAAAACTACAATTCCGGAGTATACAAATGTGCTGAATGTTACAGTTATTATGTAGGGTAGACAGGGCGGAATTTTGAAATTCGATACAGGGAACATTGCAGACATAGCAATCGGACAGCATTTGGAGCGCATGTAAAGGATAGTAAATATGAAGTGACCAATATAAATGAACAAATGGAGGTGCTACATAAAGCTCCAAAAAATCTCTATCTCAATGTGCTCGAAGAGATTGAAATACACGCTCATCAAATGAAAAACCCAGACCTACTACTTAATGAGCAAAGTGATTTTATGCACAGGAGTTATTATGAGATTTTTAAAGACATGTTTTGGGCGTACTCTTGACTGCAACAACACGATCCAGTAAGAAATAGCTGCAGCGGAACGGCCCTCAGCCTACTGGCTGCGAGGTGAACTGGGTCAAAACAAAGAAGAGGAAACGTACATTTTGGAAAAGAATATATAAATGTTTTACTTATATTTTTAAGTTTCTTTAAAAAAATTTAAATTAGTGTAAACTATTTCTGTTCATGGTCCACTCAAAAAAGATTATTCATATGTTGTTTCTTTAAAATTGTCTCATTATCAAATTGTATATGTGCCATTAATATGTATGGTAAAAAATAACACCTTAGTACATATGCATAATTCTTACAGACAGAGGGCTCTTTTTACTTTTATCGATCAGGTTCCTCCAAAAGAATGAGGTATTCATGCTACATTCATGTGCTTCTTTGTTGTGGAGAATATGATGTTCTGACAAACAACTGGATATTGAAAAGATAATAATCAAGAAATAAAATCGATAAATATAGGTAGCACTCAGGCATGATAGATTTAGTCCAATACTGTCATCTGAGATATCGTTTGTTGAAACCGCCTGAAGCGTTTAAAAATTGTTAATTGAGAGGTTGATTGTGACAATGTTCAGTCACTGTGAAATGTTAACTTCTGTAGTCTTAAAAATGTTGAAAATATTGTTGTGTCATTCGGTGCCCCTCATTTTTCTGAGACTGCAGATGTATTCAGATTTGTTTTAAAGTTTGGATGTGAATTATGAACGAATTTCAAAGAGCTAAATGGAGCAATCTTTCAGTTTGTCTCACACTCCGCCTTTTTTGGTGCGGCTCCTGCGCGCTTAGGGAATTACCCAGCTCGCTGACCGCCTTTGTGCTCATGCTGACCAGCTACATTTGCACCAGACAAATTCGCTTCACCTTGTGCCCATTCCTGGTGGCTGATTAGCTCGCGTAACGTTAAACATAGCCACTTAATGTGGCACATTAGCTCACGAACTTGGCACATGAAATCGTATCTACGTAGCACAATAAAGAAATACATCCCATAATAAGTAAGATAACTTGCTTGCGTGTCAAAATAACAGTATAAGTATCTTTGTGGGCGCGTGTGAAACAGTATGAACATCGTAGGGTACGTCATAACATACTATCAGCTCGAATTTTCCACTTTTAACACATTTTTTTTAAAAATGTAAACGAGCTTTCAAGTCATCTCGATCTTTTCAAAAGTGTTTAGTGCTGTTGCGCTCATTTGGTGGCACTTTTTGCTTTGAGCACGTCATAGCACTTCACTACCACAAACACAGCACACTATAGGTGTTCTGCTGTCCAAGTTTATATCTTACGCAGTCCCGCCGCTATTGCGGAAACTCGTGACCTCCTTGGCCACTTACTGCACAGCAATATGTAACAATGCGTTGCCCCGCCAGTACTGAAGGACAATAGTGGTCGCAATTCGACTGTTGTGTAGTTGCCAATAATCATACGACTTTCCAAATCCTCATAGATCAGGCACTGAACGCCCTTCCCAGTGGAATCGATATAGCCACAAACAGGACAGAAAGTCAAAGTTGTTGTTTTCACAAAACACAATCGATTCAGTTCGACATTTGAATCACTCTATCCATGTCCCCACTAGAAGACATGTCTTTTATGCCACAAAATTTGTTTGGTGCCATAAATAAACTAATATTTTATCATTTCTTTACAATGTTACCACGTATAATTAGAGACTTAAAAGAACTTATACACTCCTGTGCAAAAATCGCCCATTTAACTCCTCTTTTCTCAGCAGCTAAACTGCACTATAAATTCATCAGTATCCTATTTGTATCATAAAATGCTTATCACTAGAATTGTTCTCTTAAACGTATTACGAATTTATCCCCGAATTTACGTACATAGACTTTATTTAAGAGACTCTCAAAATAACATACATTTTAGAGTTATCCCAAGTAATAATACCCCTAAAAATTAGCTTATACTTTACATGTAGCTACATGTTGTACTTCCACAAGCAAAATTTTAATGAGGCCTAATGACCTCCAAGCACCTAAATTTCTGCCAAAAATAATTAAAAATATACTAAACACAAAACGAAAAACCCATCCAAGGTACTACAAATAGTACGTTTGCAGACCCCTTGACATTTCCCTCAAATTTTATGTGCAGTGCAATTCATATTCCTCTCTTAGGTAAATAATGAGATTAACGACGTACTGCCGCACCAAGATTTGTGTGGCCAATATGGGGACCCTTCACGCACTAAGTTGTGCCTCAGTATATTTCACAACATCTCAAATTCACCAAATTTACCCTGTACACAAAACAAAGATAGACACCAAAATTCTTAAGAACCACAGATGAAAATACCTATATTTATACACTTTTTTTTCATACCACATTCTTCATTCACAAGGTGCAAGTCTTATGACATTTACGTCGCCTGTGTATCTTTTGAATCTCGCTTTTTTCCACTTCTTCACCTACTCAAATTCGTGCACTCTTTCCTCTTTCACCAACGGAATTGACATCAACAATTTTACTTAAAGGGTGCGCGTTTTTAATTTCAACCCTCTAAACATTGCTCTCATCCTTTCCTCCATAATTATTCTTAAAGGGTGCGCGTTTTTAATTTCAACCCTCTAAACATTGCTCTCATCCTTTCCTCCATAATTATTCTATACATTACAACATGAAACCAACTCTTAATTTCATTATCACTATCAAATAATTCATTAATTCTATTGTTTACCCCTTCAAGACCTCTACTTTATGCTTCTTCCATGCCCAGAAATGAGGCATTAATGACTTCAGTTATTCTCCACATCATCTCCAATCATTAACTGAGTAGATACTTTCTTTATTGCTGTACCTTTCAGTACTAACATCGCCTCCTAAAAAAATGTTTTCCTTATTATCCACTTCTATATTCTCCCAATCTACCTCTAAATCATCTGTAGGATTTAAATCATCCTGAGAACAAGTCGTTTCATCAAATTTAGTGTTCCCTTCCTGTGAAGTAACGATATCAGTAGCTGCAACCTCCTCACAATTAATCACACTAAATACTTCATTTCCTTTATGCAAAACATCACTTATTTCTGCCGAATCCCTACAGCCTTTATTAAAATTAGCTCTATTAACGTCCGCCGTTAACTCATAAGATTCATTCCTTAAAACGTCGAATACATCCGTCGATAAATTACACAAATCATCACCGATAACTCCGTCAACCTCCGCCGATACACAATACAAACTGCTACTACAGAGTTCACTGTACACACGAATTCCGCCAAATTCGGATGTACCTCTGTCTCCGTAACATTTTCTCTCCTCTCAGATGCATCCGCCACTTTATGCTTTAACATACAGTCTAAAACATTTTCACGGTCATCCTTCCACACCTAATCGTAATTCATGCTTTCATCAAAAGCCATCGGTTCTCTTCCGCCAATGGAAATAAATGCACAAACTCCTTCTTCCAGATATCTAAATCACTAACATCAACCTTCGCAACATCACCATCTAAATCAG
The DNA here is from genome assembly GCF_021461385.2 of Schistocerca piceifrons. Classification (NCBI taxonomy): domain Eukaryota; kingdom Metazoa; phylum Arthropoda; class Insecta; order Orthoptera; family Acrididae; genus Schistocerca; species Schistocerca piceifrons. Next base: position 931,676,442 of record NC_060139.1, on the reverse strand, counting down.
AATCTTTACCTCCTTTTAACAATAAATCACCCACTTCCGTTGGTACATAATGATTCTCTATCACCAGCTGATGTGACTATCGCTACGCGACCTTCACAAATACCTTGGCATACTTCCGTCGATACACCTCAAAACTCACCTCCGGCTAAAGAAACTACAGTTTCCCCGCCTTCACAGAGAGTTTCACCTACTTCCTCCGATACAGAATCATCTACAGTACTTTCGCCTACATTAGTGCAACTGTTGCTTTTAACTAGTGCATCATCAGAGTTCGTCATACATTCCGCCTCCACCAAACTAAGGTGTACTTTTGCCTCTTCTGATCACAGAATTTTTCCTTATACTTACATTCATTCCATCATTCACTTCCCTTTCACAAAATAAAACCTCCAGCCCCATATTATCATTATGGAATCTCTCAGCACATTTTACCCCATTTATTGCGCCCCCTTTACGGGTGCGCTGCTTAAAATTATTCGGAATTTTATTCTTCCTTGTTTTAAGCTCTATCTTTGACATTTGTGGCTTCTTTTCCGAATTTTCAACATTCACACAATTTTTAAAATAATTTGTCCTTTTCGACACCAGTTTCTTTCGCCACATCCGGACCTGAGATGTGGCCATCTCTATTTATCCGACATCGTATTCTGGCATTGAATTTCGTGAGGCTCCTGCCCCGTCGGCCGTTGTGGCCGAGCGGTTCTAGGCGCTTCAGTCCGGAACCGCGCTGCTGCTACGGTCACAGGTTCGGATCCTGCCTCGGGCATGGATGTGTGTGATGCCCTTAGGTTAGTCAAGTTTAAGTAGCTCTAAGTCTAGGGGACTGATGACCTGAGATGTTACGCCCCATAGTGCTTAGAGCCATATGAAGCTCCTAACCATTTCTCCTCTTGGTCTCGAAATTTTCGTTTCCGGTTTTGATTTCCCCTTTCAATATTATTGTTACCATTGCGATAGTAATTACTTTCGTGATTATTACAATCCCCATTCTGGTACCCATTTTCCTGTCTGCTATTTCCGTTATGTGTCTTGATTTTCAGCGTCTGTTAGTTTCTCAATGTCTCTGGATAAGATCCCATAATAAAAATTCCGGTTAGCATCTTTTGAGAGTCGTGTTCTTGGTAAGGACGATTTACATGCGTCAACTTAGCCGATTCACTCACACAAAAATCGCGTATAGGCGCACTTCCGGGTTTGAAACTTGGTCCATTTAGGACCTACGTGTTTCCTGGGCGGTTGACTGCACGAAGGTATCATGCATTCCTCTCAAACCGTTTGCCTGATGCCCTGGAAGATGTTCCATTTCATTTCGGCAGAGGTTATGCTTCAAACATGATGATGCACCTCAACATTCTGGAATTAATGTTGAAGGTATTTACACAGAATATTTAAAGGGAAACGGCCCGGATAGAGAGGTCCAGTTGTACGACCTCCGCGTTCTTCTGACTTAAATAACCTAGATTTTTTCCTGTGAGGACACTTGAAGGAGCTAGTGTACTCTACTACGCCGACACATGCAGAAGAACTGATAGGGCGTGTTCATGCTGCTCTTGCATCTGTGGAGCCAGCCATGTTGCGAAGAGTCCAGAGTTGTATGGTGCAGTGTTTGGACGTGCAGATGGCATTTCTATTCTTTTGTAAAAGTCATGCGATCATTAATACGGAAATCATTATTGTCTCTGGTTGCTAATGCGTTAATCTGAGCAGGCCTACTCCATGTGATACTAACGACTAGTAGATCTGAGTTATTTAACTGTGCAACCGTCTTTAGCATCTAGATATTGATATTGCTTCTTTGTGTTACTCTGTCATATGACAGGTCATTTGTTTCAGTTGTGTGTTTCTGATCTGTCTGACCATGTTTATGTTAAGTTCCCCGTTACAATAGACTGTACTACGTAAATGTCGGATACGTATGACTTAAAAACATTGTATGTAACAGTGCTATATGGTAGAATGAAATTGGCAAATAAAAACAAATACGCCTCGACCTAGAGTCGAAAACTCGACCCCCTGCATGCTAACGCAAAAAAAGTATCCATTGCACCAACTGCGCAGCAATACGCCTGTACGCTGAGAGAGGTAGATACAATACATGTTAATACAGGGTTGCCAGATTACCAATCTTTAACGTCCATTTACTGCCGGAATTATGGGCAGGACGAAATTTTGTGACAGGCGTTTTTGTATTGCTGGTATGTGAGGAATAACGCTGCAAAGTCCGAGTGCGCGAATTTTTCTTCATCCTGTATATTGATGTGTAATGGTATGGCAATGGTTGCGTATGTAGCGGCAAGAACATGAATCCTTGGTTATACTTCGGAACTCCTGTACTCGACCTTTCTACGCTGGTGTAGTTTGCTTGTACCCGACAACACACACAACACTTGTACCTTTATGTTGCAGACAATGGCGAATCGAGCCTGGGAGCATAAAGAGACGGTAAGTACGGGCATGATGTCATAGGACCCGCTGGCGAGCTTAAAGGGAGTATACAGAGCTCACTACAGAGATAAAAATTACAAGTCTATAACATTAACGCAATTTACCTCAGGTGACTGCTGTGGGCAAGTTTGACTATGAATACAAATGACTATGTCAATACAGTCTTTCAATCATAAAATGTATCTCAAACATGACTGATATAATATGGCTGATAATTGTACATTACAAATTTCCAATTCCTTGGGTGAGGAATTCATTTACAGAGCAGAAACTCTGGTCCGTTGGAATTGACTTGCGCCGTTTTTAAACTGGCTTTCTATCTTTACCAATCTGAAGTTATGAATATGAATGTATAATTGTGTTCCACTGTGAAGGACACTATTCTGATTAAGACAGATGTTCTGGCACTGGAGACAAGAATAGTCTTGCAGTTTCTTGTTCTATGCGTGTGCACAGAACTGTTTTGCTGATATGCATTGGAGGTTTTTAAGAATTCTGTTAGAATGACTGTTGTTTCTTTTGAAAGTTTAATATCTTTAGTGAAGGGGAAAGAGGATGAGATGAATCTTGTACCTTTATATTGCTTGTGATTCTGATAGCTCCATTTTAAGTTTTGGTGGTTATACAGTAGGTTGCATTCCCCCAGTCTACAAGGGATGAATGTATGTAAAATGAATTAATACTGTTGTCTTCAAGAGGTTCTTGATTGATATGACTCCATTTTGGTGTTAAGCAAATAATTTTACACAAAGTTTATCATGTGGTGATTTATCTTTAATGTTTATTTTTGTCAACTTTTATTGTTTCAAAATTGCATAATATTTGTGTTTGTAAGATTAAGGCTCAAACTGTTTTCTGTGATTCATATTTATGCCTGTTCAATAGTTGCCTAATCTGTGTTTGTCATTATTGAGTTGTCCGCCCCTGGTAGCTGAGTGGTCAGCGCGACGGAATGTCTTGCCTAACGGCCCGGGATCGATTCCCGGCTTGGTTGGACATTTTCTCCGCTCAGGGACTGGGTGTTGTGTTGTCCTTATCATCATCATTTCATCCCCATTGACACGCAAGTCGCCGAAGCGGCGTCATCTCGAAAGACTTGCACCAGGCGAACGGTCTACCTGACGGGAGGCCCTAGCCACACGTGATTTTACTTCTGATCTCTAGTGTGTTGCCGTCAGGACATCAAGCAGTTTCTGGATGGAGCAGAACACGGCGTCATCTACTTCAGCCTAGGAACCAATGTCCGCAGCAATGCGATGTCAGACTGGAAGCGACAGGCATTCATTGAAGCGTTCCGGGAGCTGCCCCAGAGGGTCCTCTGGAAGTGGGAGAACGACTCCCTTCCCAGCCGGCCTGAGAACGTCATGGTCAGCAAGTGGCTGCCACAGCAGGACGTACTAGGCACGTAACTATATCTGCATATCGTATCTATCTTAGCCTAATGGTAATCGGTGACACTCTAAATAATAATCTCACGGATGCAACAGTCTTTTCTGCACAGATGATAAAGTTTCTTCATTTATATTGTAGCCTCTTTCCAACAGCTCCACTCATCATTACCACTGAATGTCGAACATACCTAGTTTTATTGCCAAACTTTTGCTTTTGCGTATCACTTCTCATCAGTATATTTATCGATACTGTCATGAGAAATTACAACTGTCACATTACCTTTATTGACTTATGTACCAGCAGATTCGCAATTCTATCGTAGATTGTTCTCATAGCGATAATAGCAGTGTTGACTACTGCTACTCTTCAAAGTCACTGATCGCTTAAACAGTTTGGCAGATCGATATTTAGACCCATACATTCACACACTACGTTGTTAGTCACTGGCTGTATTGCTCATTACCCCATTATTGCTGGCTATACACATCACGGTCACAAATTCTCTAAATTATTCACACAGTGACATCATGATACTTTACACTTATCGCAAGAAATATTGTCGCGCGGTGGTGAACCAGTTGCAATTGCAATCACTTGAAACATAATTCCACACAACTAAAGTAGAATGAAACACACTCTTGATCTACGCAAGTCTTTTCCCATACACATTTTTCCTTAGACTGACGCCATCCCTCAGCGTCAGGCCTTTCTCGAGATTCTCCTCTCAAAAACTAGCCAATGAGAGGTCAGAAAAGGACTTGCCAGTAGGAGACAAGTAAACGTATTTGTCACTCGAAACTTCCTGGCGGATTAAAACTGTGTGCCGAACCGAGACTCGAACGCGGGACCTTTGCCGTTCGCGGGCAAGTGCTCTACCATCTGAGCAACCCAAGCACGACTCACGGCCCGTCCTCACAGCTTTACTTCCGCCAGTACCTCGTCTCTGTCTGGCACACAGTTTTAACCTGCCAGGAAGTTTCATATCATCGCACACTCCGCTGCAGAGTGAAAATCTCATTCTGGAAACATCACCCAGGCTGTGGCTAAGCGATGTCTCCTCAATATCCTTTCTTTCAGGAGTGCTAGTCCAGCAAGGTTCGCAGGAGAGCTGCTGTAAAGTTTGGAAGGTAGGAGACGAGGTACTGGTGGAAGTAAAGCTGTGAGGACGGGCCCTGAGTCGTGCTTGGGTAGCTCAGTTGGTAGAGCACTTGCCCGCGAAAGGCAAAGGTCCCGAGCTCGAATCTCGGTGCGGCACACAGTTTTAATCTGCCAGGAAGTTTCATATGAGCACACACTCCGCTGCAGAGTGAAAATCTCATTCTGTATTTGTCACTCGTTTCACGTGATTAACCGTGAATCCGAAGCGGAGTAACCAGAGACCGGATTATATGCATCATAAAAATTTTATAATATACATGGAAATATGTATGAAAAATGCTTAAAATGTATAAAAAATGTCGAAATATGCAATATCAAAAAATAAAAAACACGATAGTTACTGCGTGCATTATATCTCAAAGTCGAACCTGTGAATATCAGTTAAGATGGTCACGCGAAAAATCTGTGCATTTAGAATGCTGATATCACTTTCCAAATACTTTCTGGTAGAGATTAGGAAGAGGGAATTCCTGGGATTATTTTCTAAAAATTTGCAAAAATTTCAAGAATTGTTCCTTCTTTGCTATTGTTGTCGGTATCAAGCGCATGCGATGCGAGTGAGTCGCAGGGAGAGAATCGGTATGTACAGGACCAACTTCGAGATGTATCGCACCACACACTGGCTGGCTCAAAAACTCAGTAATATTTTAGTTAAAAAAACAACATATAATCATGAATTTTTAACAACATTAACTTTTAATTAATACTATTGGACCAAACCATCATTTTATTTTACATTTTTCTACTATTGTAAGCATAAACGCCCAAGTGCTGTTTCAAATGTTCGGTAGGAAGATTGTGTCTTCGATCACTCAAAACATTTTTATAAGAAGAAAAGAACCGTTCTGCGTCAACTGAGATAACTGGACAGTTTTTGAATTTGGGTGCTATATTGGCACTTATTGTTTCTGGTAAAAGTTAATCTGTCCCATTAATAAAACTATCAATTTGGTACAAGGGTTGAAAGCCTGGGTTATTGTTTAAAATGTTTTCAAACTTTTCTTTAAGTTTTGTTGGGAATGACTCCGGCAATGAGGAGTTCACTAGAATAATTTTACTCATTAGCTGACTAGATCCATTCAACCACAAACCTTGAGTTTCAAGCTTTTTAATATTTGCAGGTATATAGGAAAAATCAGTGCTAATCACAGCAATGTCTTTTTTAATACCGAAATAATTAAAAGCTTCCTTGCACTGGCAAACTTCCAAAGCCTCTGCACTATCGAACTCGTTTACTACCCCTTTAATGGCCTCGAAATGTTCACTGTAAAACAACCCAGCTTCGACCCACGTACCCCAACGAGTTACCACTGATACGGAAGGTAAAGACACAGTTGGCAGTCTTTCTTTGTGGGTCTTGATGCGAGCAGGAGCCTTTACAAACACTTTCTTTGCGGATGAAATCAGTTTACTTACATTCACAAACGTGGAACGTACTTCTTCAGCAAGGTGATGCACTCCATGAGCAAAGCACGTCACATGAATCAAATTGGGATAAAATACTCCGAGGGCTTTTCCTGCTTTGATCATATAGGGAGCAGTATCTGAAATAAACACCAACACCCTTTCATCTGCAAAAGATTCTGGAAATATTTCTCTAATACCCTAATTAAGAAATCTGGGGATCGTAGGATGATTTACTTTTTTCAAGTTCTTTGTAGGTCGCTGAATAGAAGGAAGAAGGCTCTTCTTTTAAGGAATCAACAATTAAATTTGCAATGTAACGGCCACAAGTGTCTGTAGTTCAAAATGGTTCAAATGGCTCTGAGCACTATGGGACTCAACTGCTGAGGTCATTAGTCCCCTAGAACTTAGAACTAGTTAAACCTAACTAACCTAAGGACATCACACACATCCATGCCCGAGGCAGGATTCGAACCTGCGACCGTAGCGGTCTCGCGGTTCCAGACTGCAGCGCCAGAACCGCGCGGCCACTTCGGCCGGCTGTCTGTAGTTTCGTTAACTGAAATCCAGATAATTCTGTCTCTGAGTTCATTGCGTATTTCTTCCGCAATATTAATGTGAATTGTCGGTACGTAATTTTTACGCAATGTTCATTCATCTGGTACGTTTTGATTTAAGCAATAGTTGCGTAGGAAGCCTTTGAGGGCAGGTTTTGTAAGTTTCTGAGGAGGAATACTGCTTGCAATAAATGCTTCTCATAGATCCATGTTAAACAGACTTTTTTGATGACCTTTGGAAAAAGCCCTGCTACTGCAAGTTGCTGTTGTCAGAAGATGGTTTCGTGGTCCTTTCTTCTGCAATCCTGCCATATGAAGACTTGCCTTTTCTTTGCGCACAACACGTTACACACTACACTTCGTAAACACGTTCAGCTATATACAAGTAAATGGAAAGCTAAACTGAAACAATGGACGTGCTACTATAAGCTTGCGTAGCTTAATTTAATTGTAGCCGACGCGTACAGTATGACAGCGGAGGGCATTAACTGGGGGCGCAGGTGCAGGAGCAATGACTCTGTCTGTCTGTTCCTGTTCCTCTTCCGTAATGATTTCGCTAGAGAGTGGCCTTCGGCTAGCGATTACACGCAGTTGTAGGTCGCGGTTAATCTGTGAGACATCAAAACTAGATCGAGCTACAGACCACCCGTCTAAATTTATTAAATATTGTAAATATAGAGTGAAAATACGCATCGTCACTAGTTTTAAGTTAAAATATGCAATAGTTGGTGAAAAAGTGTCAAATATGCAAATGCAATGCATATGCAAAATGCAAATGCATATAATCTGGTACCTAGCGATAACTATGCAACTTGTATTGTTTATCGCACATTACATAGCATTTCTGTTTCCATACACTGCATTATATGTCTCAAACAAAAATTTTCCGATATATCAACATCGCGTTTGAAATTTGGCAGCGTGGAGACGATTACGCCAAAAGACATTACATGCTGTCACTGATTCCACATGTTTTTGTATTGGTTGACCTTGGGAACATTTCGAACCTGCATAACATTAGAGGCATTGACCAATGGTGCTGTTATCGATGTTTCGAGATTAGGCCTCAAATGAGTAAACCTGAGCTCAGTTAGATGTGGTATTAACCGAAAAGTATAAATGCATTTGCATTAACTAGAACAAAACTTCATACTTAAGTCAGAGGCAGATAATTAGCATACATTCTCAGTTACCTCGTAAATGGCTCGGTTGGGGACTGACGCGTTGTTGGCAGAGGTTCTGACAGAACTTGTGAAAATCAAATTAGCGTATGAGTGTAGTTTATTTCTCATAGAGCAATGGAACAGCGGTATTTGTTGATGGTGGTGCATATTCTTCCTATTGCATCTGATACGCATATAAAAAAGAATGCAGCGAGTTCAAAATGAAATTGGCTCCTGAAGTTTTTACCAATCACGAGCCGCACTAATTTAACACCACCATCAGTTCTGTGGATCCCGTATCTTACAGAAGCGAGAACAGCAGATTCATAGTTCTGAGATGATGGCCAGATCATATGTACGAGGGAATATCGGAAAGTAAGGCATAATAATTTTACTATCAAAAAGTTTAATAGGTAACAAGAAAATCACAAATGAACTTACATCTCTTACCTATTTTCCTACGTAGTCACCTACTTTGTCAACACATTGGTCCCATCGTGGCACGAGTTTCAGAATGCCTCTTCGTAGAAGTCCGTTCGATTTGGATATAGCCATCTGCGGACTGTTGATTTCACTTCGCATTCGTCGCAAAGCGTTGGTCGACCAGGAATTTCTTCATGGGACCAAACACATGAAAGTCCAACGATGCAAGGTCCGTACAGTCTGGTGGATGCTGGAGCACTTCGAACCCAAATTTGGCGATTTTCTCACGAGCAAGAACAGCAAAATGTGGGCGAGCACTAAATTTACATGCCGTGAACTACAGTGTACACTACACCATAGGAAACGATAAGGTTCGCAGCTGCACACACCGGTCGTTCAAAACTGCTCCGTGGTTGCAGCTTTTATTGGCCAGCCGGAGCGTGGCGGATCTCTATGGTTCATAAGCTCTCTGGAGACAGTGCTACGATCCATACAGCGGTTCCCATAAACGACACGCATGTCCTTGTGAATTTCACTCGGTTTATTTGCTTTGGCACACAAATATAGAGCACACTTCGCTGCTCTTCACAAGTTGACGGCAATATCATGCGTGTCATTCGTGTTTCGTAGCTCAGGCTTGTCACACTAGATCTAAATAAATAAATAAAGCACCTCTGTAGCGCGAATTTCACACTACATCCTCTTGAAATTTCAGTCATTGAAGCTGCTTCAAAAATTAAATAAGCCAAACGCGTATGCAATAAACAAACTGCCTTCAGCTAGTTGCGCAGACGGAACAATTCTGCATGAATTTTGGAGCAACTAAGGAATGACGGAAAACAGAAAAAACGACATTTCAGCATTTCAACTGCAATACCAGGGGAGACAAAAGTATTATGCGTTGCTTTCCGATCCTCTAAATGATCTGCAAATAGTCTCATGGATGAGTTTTGCTTACAACGGAATGAAATGAATGGCCGAATGCAAATTGCATTTCATACATTGCGTCACTTTACCATCATCTGCTGAGCTCACGGATCCAGCTGGTTTTTAAAATAAAACTATTACAAAAATCGTAAATCATGTACCGCTTAATAATTGCGGGGAGCACATTGTCTTTTAAATGAAACATAAATATACTCCCATTTTAACGTATTTAATTATAAATCAAAACAAATTCTATCACAGAGAGACTTACATAAAATACGCCGGCTTACTTCGATGGAGACGTGAGGAAAGAGTACAGTTTGTCTAGAGGTGCTTCGCTCATCCATTACCTTTTGTTCCGAAAAATTTGAAATTATTCCTTAAATTCGTTTCAACTATAGGCTGATTTCTCTGATGCCGTTGATCTGAATTCGCAGTTCATTCGCGTTTTATCACATTTTTCAAAGATGACATAAAACGTTTCCTTAAGAAAAGAGCGTACATTCGTGCAAGGAAGTGACTTCGGAATATTTTTTTTTATTATTTCAAAAAGATGACTTTCTTCAAGTAGTGTATCCGGACGGAATTTACTGGACTTTTCTTGTTTCTATTGTTGTATACTTGCAACACGGTCATTTTGCGCTTTTAGTTATGATACACACATTACCTATCAGTTGTTTGCTGCAATTGAACTGTGTGTATTACTTACGCACATCTGGAAACGTGAGCAGCGACTTTCACCGTCATCCAGTCATGCTTTATACTACAGCTTCACTTATCCCCGTCCGCTTGAGAGTTTCAGTTGTCGCTAACAGGACTCTGCCATACAAACGCTTCCTTCATTAAATTTGACAACGTTTTCTAGTCATTACATACGCAGCCATCGGAGACTGCTATAAATGAAATAAAGTCACAGCTGAAAACTGATGGTTTCTACCACTGTTCAGTGATTTTATTGCTGAGCCGCAGAGCGTTGAACGAAGCTGCCATCGACGTCTTGTACTGAATATTGGGAAGTTGTTGTTGTTAAAAGTAACTAGCGTCAGACACTGAAAGAACTTTGTCGGATATTACCAGAATATAACATCACATGTAAAACGGAAGAACTTGATTTTGATCGTCACGAAATTCGGCAGCCGCGAGAAACTGAGTACTACTGAATGTCTCTAGTATTGGGCTGATGCGTAGGTTCTTATTCTTTTTGTTTGACATTGAAGCTAAGCCATCCTAGGGCAGTACTTTGTCCTCTTCAATTTCTTAGTGCGAGCCCCGGAGAGGTGAACCACAGTTCTTCTTCAGCATAAAATTTGTATGTTATTCAACTTTTTTGACCTCTGGCGGTGTGTTCGTGTAAGGTGCCATACAAACTTAAGTATATCACTGAGGCACTGCCCCTTAGAAAGAGAGATATGATAAAATGAAAACATATATGCGTGGTCCATCTCACCCATAAGTATATGGGTGAGATCGATCAGTGGTCTTGGAGAGAAGAGCAAGTAAAAAAAGCTTTACATGAAGAAGGGAGTCAATAGAAATTTCAAATTCTTATTTTGAATATGTTTTATTAACATTGGCTTTTGTAATGAGTTGTTGGTTCTGTTCAAGCATTAGCCTGTCTCTTTCTCATCACAGCAGCTACACTTATTACCAAATGTTGACCTGAACAAGGAGCATACTGAATCCAATCGCAGTTTTTATCAGTTTCTTAGTAGAGTTCACCACATCAAACACATTCATCCTCATCTGATTCATGAAAGTTATTTTCATGATCTTCTACAATGTCTGCGCAGGTGAACTACTTGCAGTATCGTATAGAGCATCTTCAGTCTGTTTTTCTCTTCACTGCTATCACCATTTGGTAATCATTTGTTGCCTTTTTTCTGTTTGCTTTCATTTATTATCCCTCTTTTCCTTTACAGTTTCAATATCTTCAACAGAATTTAACCCTTTGGATACAGTTGCTGCCTCCTTCTTAAATTTAATGGTTTTATCAGTGGAAGGAACAGGTGATATTTCTTCCAAAATTTTTGTCTGTGCTGGCTTAGGAGAGGTCAGTTTTTAGGTGATAATCTTTGAAGTTTTAGGTTTAGTAGAAGTGTAGTCCGAAACTGTGTCAGTGAAGGAATTATTTTGCGTAGATAACTCTGCTATTTTGATGTGTTTGGAATCAGTAGCTCTTTTGATGAGCTTTGAAGTAGTTGACTGACCTGTGTGCAACATTCTGTCTTGCATTTGTTACCACAGACATATCTTCCGACAAATAAGTATAGTCTGGGACCGTGGCCATCTTCAGTGGGATTACTGTGCATACCTTGAGCTAAATGTAATCGTGTACAACTTCACTCGCATGAAAACAAGTGGTCCATATCTCCCAAATAACATTGGTCCATCGCTCCCAACTGTCTGGGGAAGAAGAACCACCCCGATTTTTGTCCGTAGGCAGCCAACTCTGTGGCCATCTTAGGTTAGTTTCATACCTACACATTTGTCAGCCTCACAGGAAAAAAACTGCATCAATATTATACAAACTAAGCCTTAATATTACAATTATGTAACTACACGATAAAACTTTTCGGTTTACCAGAACAGAGAATCTGATTTTTCTGCACAACTAACACGAAAATGACTGCAACACTTCTACACTACGTTTCTTGACGAAAGAGCTTCCTTACAAGTAGAGAGCCTGTATAGGGAGAGAGTGGCCAACTGGACGATACGGTGGCCATTTTTCTGCCAAACTGCGGGCGGGACTTTTGAATGGCCAGTAGTGGAGTAGTCATTCGTTAAATGCCTTTGTTTATAAGAATAATGTGTTATAATAATTTTCACAGAGCCAATTCACAGGTCTGTTTTCAAATTTAACTATGTATACTGCAAGTCGTTTTATATGTAGTAAAAAGCAAAAACGACTTACTTCGTATAGACAAGAGTACTTGGTTGGTTTCCACAAGGCTCCTGTTTGATTTATGTCAGCCCTGTTGACTGCGGCTGCCCACTGCTTTCGTCTTTCTTCATTGCGTGGAAATGCTAACGTGCGAAATCTACCTTCGCCTCTATTGGAACAACCAAATGCAGCACAACCTGGCGTAGTTTACGAACATCTGCAGAACGAATTACAGATGTCAAAAACAATACTGTACAATTACTAACGTCTTTACTTCAAACATGTAGGCCTACCGATTTCATCACAAAACGCTTCATTGATTGAACTCGTATTTAAGATCGCAAACGCTAATTACGTACTAAAAACGATATACAACTAAATCGAACATGCATGTACAACGCATAACAAATCTCTCAATAATTCAAATGTCTTTTAATCGTTTCTAAGAGTCCTCTGAACTTCAATTCAACTCAAAAGCACGGCGAACATAGGAAGCGCGAGAGACGTTTGGTGCCATTTTTCTGCCAAAGCTAATCAACCAATCACGGGCAACTTCACCTATGGCCACTCTCTCTGTATACAGGATCTCTACTTACAAGCAGAGGCAGCTGCGGTCCAGCGGCGCATTTGTGAAACACACCACTGGTCAGTCTCATCGAAGGGTCCAGCTCTCGCGGACATATCTTTTTTATTGTTGTACTTATAGACACGCCCTCAGTTTTAAATTCTTCTGATGTGTGTGATCTGATGATGATGTGAGTACTGGACAACATCAGTCACGGTGTGGTCAAGGACACGTCAAAACACGACAGCTCCCTTCTGCCATTGTCTCAAGTTTCCACGCCGATCCGTCTTATTACGATCATTACATACAACCAGCTGAAGCATGTATGTACATATCGCTTCACTGCCACGACTTACGTCATTAGTGGAGGGTCGTATCGATTAGTGTGCTCTCTTAAGTGGGGGACTAATATTATTACAGTGAGCATACATAGAGTTAACAAGTCGTCCTATGAGGGTGGGAATCGCGTTATCCGATAAGGAAACGTCAACAGAACTATTTTGAAGACTTCTGCAACATTTTAGTTGTTTGTGTTACAGCTCATCCAAACGTGCGACTCTTCATCACGCAAGGTGGCCTGCAGAGTCTGAACGAAGCCACGTACCACGCCGTGCCGCTGCTGGTCATCCCGTTCTTCTGCGACCAGGCGCACAACGCCGCTAAGATACAACAGAGTGGGGCTGGCGTCCGGCTAGAGTACAGAGACATCACCAAGGACGACTTGCTGAGGAACATACGGACCGCCCTTCACGACTCCAAGTAAGCTAAGTTATGCGTTTTTACATAAGTTACGACCATATCATTTTAACCGACAGTCTTGGCTGAGAAAGGTGTCATCAAGACTCAAAAAATGGCTCTGAGCACTATGCGACTTAACTTCTGAGGTCATCAGTCGCCTAGAACTTAGAACTAATTAAACCTAACTAACCTAAGGACATCACACGCATCCATGCCTGAGGCAGAATTCGAACCTGCGACCGTAGCGGTCGCTCGGCTCCAGACTGTAGCGCCTAGAACCGCTCGGCCACTCCGGCCGGCATCAAGACTCAAATTTGTTCAATACCTCCGACGACTACGTACACCAGTTTAGTTGTTTGACCCTTGATGGGTACCAAGATGACTTGCTTATGCGGAATACAAGAAGAAATACAAAAATGGCTCTGAGCACTATGGGACTTAACTTCTGTGGTCATCAGTCCCATAGAACTTAGAACTACTTAAACCTAACTAACCTAAGGACATCACACACATCCATGCCCGAGGCAGGATTCGAACCTGCGACCGCAGCAGTCTCGCGGTTCCGGACTGAGCGCCTGAACCGCTAGACCACCGCGGCCGGCAGCAGAAATACATTGAGATGTAATTTTAAACTCGTCAAGTTGAACTTGTGTGGGCGGGGATAGATAAATTTTTATTGCTGGTGTAGTCGATACGAATGTTTATAAAACCTCTCGATACTAGTTCAGATTAGATTAGATTAGATTAATACTGGTTCCATAGATCATGAATACGACACTTCGTAATGATGTGGAACGTGTCAGGTTAATAAAAGATATCTGTACAAGATATTACATTACACAAAATATTGCATGACACTAACGTTTAAGTTGTTGTTGTTGTCTTTTTTCCCCTTAATTCATATCTAAAAATTCAGCCAATGAGTAGAAGGAGTTGTCATCTAGAAATTCTTTTAATTTATTTTTAAATGTTAGTTTGCTATCTGTCAGACTTTTGATGCTGTTTAGTAGGCGACCAAAGACTTTTGTGGCAGCATAATTTACTCCTTTCTGTGCCAAAGTCAGATTTAACCCTGCATAGTGAAGATCATCCTTTCTCCTGGTGTTATAGCTATGCACACTGCTATTACTTTTGAACTGGGTTGGATTATTAACAACAAATTTCATAATTGAATATATATACTGTGAGGTTACTCTGAGGATCCCTACATCCTTAAATAGATGTCTGCAGGATGACCGTGGGTGGCTCCAGCAATTATTCTGATTACACGTTTTTGAGCAATGAATACTTTTCTACTCAACGTTGAATTAGCCCAGAATATGATGCCATACGAAAGCAGTGAATGAAAGTAGGCATAGTAAGCTAATTTACTGAGATTCTTATCACCAAAATTTGCAATAACCCTAATAGCATACGTAGCTGAACTCAGACGTTTCAGCAGACCATCAATGTGTTGCTTCATTCAAATTCATATTTGAATTAGGCAATGCATTTGATCACATATAAGTAACTGTTCCACTCAGCATGTGTTGTATCTAATAAAAGAATTTGTTTGAGCTACAGGCAAGTATCAAAAGTCTATGGAACACATAGTAATAGAGATTCATCATATCCTTTATTTTGAAACAAAGGAAGTGATTAAAGCGGAACTAATGATCCAAATAACACATACTACGTTTTTGTTTTATACTGCATATTAAATAAGCAGTGTGTACTCAATTGTCAAAATTTTATTAAAAAATTTTCACATTAGGCTTTATTATTCATTGTTTAACAGTGTTTAATTAGAAGTCTCCTGCTGTAATAGTATCGACAGTATTTTTAAAAAACCTTTTCTTTAAACAAATACATTAAAATGACAGTAATATATTCTATAGTGTAGGAATCAGGGAATCTGCCTGGCCACGGGAGTACCTCAACTTCTTAATAGAGACACATGCCAAGTGTCAACGAGCATTGTCTTGTTGAAAAATGGCACCACGATACTGGAGCAGGAGAGGTAGCACTTGAGGACGTAGTATGTCCGTGACGTACTGTTACAATTACCTCAGTCAGTACCAGAGATGACCTGAAGTCATACTCGATGGCTCCATACACATTGATGCCAGAAGTAACATTGCTGTGGCTCTTCAAAACATTGGAAGAATGTAACCACTGCTCAAGTTGGCGCCTTACTCGCCTACGGTGGTCATCCGGAGTAGCGCAGCCACTAGATACAATGTTACACCATGCACCAGCAATCCATGCTTCCTGGACGCAGCACCACTCCAAACGTAGTCGTTTATTTTGTGGTTTTAACGGACGCTGCTAGTCTCCAACCGATGGTGTGGGATGACAGCAAACGTTGCAGACAGTCAGTTACTTGTTGTCGGATGGCAGATCCATATGTGAGGGGGCTACCATGTACTTGATGGGTATTTCGGTGAGTTTCCCTTGTTGTCGTAAAATGGGGTAGACCGGAATCTTCTTGCCTAGTACGTCTGTCCTCACGTTCCCACGCAGTCCAACACTGGGCACTGTAAGATCTGAATGATTCAAAAATCTGAGTACTGCATGATTCGACCACCTACCCAAATGGGGGCCCACAAAGGGGCCATTTCCAAAATCCGTCAGTGACTGATAACTCTGTTTCACAAGACTACTCGGCATCTCCTAGTCTTTCATGGTCATTTGACAGCCGGAGCTTCAATACAGGATATCCATAACTTTTACTTTAAGATGAAGTTTTAATACTTTGTGTTTTATTTTCAGTTTTCTTCTATGGTTTTACTTCTGTTCTTTACGACTGACTGCCATTACTTAAGGCTAATTTAGTGGAGTTTTGGCCGTCCGGTGTGGCCGAGCTGTTCTAGGCGCTTCAGTCTGGAACCGCGCGACCGCTACGGTCGCAGGTTCGAATTCTGCGTCGGGCATGGATGTGTGTGATGTCCTTATTTTAGTTAGGTTTAAGTAGTTCTAAGTTCTGGGGGACTGATGATCTCACATGTTAAGTCCCATAGTGCTCAGAGCCATTTAAACCGTATTTTTAGTGGCGTTTAGTGCTGCTACCTCAGTAGAAGTTTTATTACTTTTCCTTTTATACCGACTTTTTTTTAAATACCGCACCATGTTGGTCCGAAGATTACGTAGCCGTCGTCGAGTGAGCCAGTTTGTGCGTTTGCTACCCAGGTTTTTGACATTTTTTGCAGAGCTAGCTGCATGCTGGTAGAGCATCCTTGCAGTTTCTCGACATCGCTTTCCAGTCATGATACATCAGTCAGTAGATGCAGTTCTCACGGTAGACAATCCCTACGAAGGTGGAGAGCCAGTTCCAGAGCCCTATTCTGAATTCGCTGCAGATGTTCGATGCGGGTGTCGACAGTGTTGCCCCAGGCAACTGCTGCAGACTCAAGGAGAGGTCGTATGGGACGCATGGAAGCTGCCCTAGATGATGGAAGAATCAGCAATGATCAACGGCATGAGGGTGCAGGAGGCATTGGAAACCTCTACGTTAAAGACACGTAACGTGCATCCATAAGACATGTGTGTTGTAATTGAAAAAGTGTCAACCATTGGCAAAAGATTTTGTACTAGTCCCCCTTTCTGATCTCCGGGGAGGGACTTTCCATGGGGGAGGTGACCACTGGAAAAAGATTGAATAACCAATGAAAGGGTGACGTTCTTCGAGTCGGGGCGTGGAACGTTAGAATTTTGATGGTGGAGCTAGAAAATCTAAAACGGGAAACTCTAAGGCTCAGTCTAGATATAGGGGAGGTCGGTGAAGTAAAATGGAAGGAAGGAAAGCATTTTTGGTCAGACAAGAACACGGTAGTATTAACAACAGCAGAAAATGATGTAATAGGAATAGTATTCTTTATGAATAGGAGCGTAGGGCAGAGAGTGAGTTATTGTGAATAATTAGTTGATAGGATTGTTTTCATCAGAATCGGCACCAAACCAACTCCGACAGCAATAGCTATGGTATACATGCCAGCGTCGCAAGCAGAACGTGGAGAGAGACAGAAAATTTGTGAGGATATTGAAAGGGTAATTCAGTACGTACAGAGAGATAAAACTGTAACAGTCATGGTGGATTGGAATGAGGTTGTGGGGGAAGGACTAGGAGAAGGGGTTACGGGAGAATGTAGACTTGTTATTAGAAACGAGAGAGGGGAAAGGCATTAAGTTCTGCAGTAAATTTCATCTATTAATAGCGAATACCGTGTTCAACAAATCACAAGAAGAGGAGGTACACTTGGAAAAGGCCGAAAGATACAGGAAAATTCCAGTTAGATTGCGTCATTGTCAGGCAGCGATTCCGAAATTAGATAATGAATTGTACGGCGTATCCATGAGGAGTTATAAACTTAGATCACAATTTAGTAATGACGAAGAGAGGGATGACGTTTAAGAGACTACTCAGGAAGAATAAACGCGCAAAAAGTAGGATACGGAAGTAATAAGGAGTGATGAGATACGCTTGAAGTTCTTTGAGGCTATAGATACTACGATAATGAATTCCTCAATAGGAATTTCTTTGAAGAGGAATTTACATCTTTGAAAAGGTCAGTCGCCGAAGTTAAAGAAAAATATAGGCACAAGGAAGATAATTGCGAAGAAACAGTGCGTAAAAGTAGAAATACTTCAGCTGATCGAGGAATGAAGGAAGTACAAAAGCTTTCAGGAAAACGCAGGAATACAGAAATACAATTCACTTACAACTTAAATTAATAGGAAGATCAAGCAACCTAAGGCGAAATGGCTACATAAGAAACGAGAAGACATCGAAAAAGATATTACTGTCAGAAGAACTGAGTCAGCATACAGAAAGGTCAAAACAGTCTTCGCTGAAATCAGAAGCAAGAGTAGAAACATTAAGAGTGGGATGGAAATTTCATTAATAAATGCAAAGGAGAGAGCAGATAGGAGGAAAGAGTATATTGCACACCTCCATGACGGGATGAAATGTCTCAAAATGTGATAGAAGAAGAAACAGGACTGGACGAGTAAGGGATAGTATTAGAGTCAGGCTTCAAAAGAACTTTGAATGACTGTAGGTCAGATTAGGCGGGATAGATAACATCGCGTCAAATACTAAGAGGAGTGGCAACAAAACGTCTATACACGGTGGCGTGTACAACGTAAGACAATTGTGATGTATCGTCAGACTTTCGGAAACACATCGTCCACACATTTTAGGAGACAGCAATAGGCGACAAGTGCGAGAATTAAAACATAATCAGCTTAACAGCTCAAGAATTCAAATTGCTGACACAAATAACATATGCAAAAAGGGAAAAGAAAACCGAGGATCTGATAGATGGCGATCGTTATGGCTTTAGGAAAGAAAAATGCACCAGTGGCAATTCTGAAGTTGCAGTTGATAACGGAAGCAAGACTGAAGAAAAGTCGAGATACGCTCATAGGATTGTCGACCTAGAGAGAGTGTTCGACAATATAAACTGGTGTAAGGTGTTCGAAATTCTGAGTAAAATAAGTGTAAACTACTGCGAAAGACGGGTGGTATACAGCATATTTGAGAACCAGAAGGAAGACTGGTATACGACTAACGAAGTAGCCGAAATAAAAAGGGTGTAACACGGGGATGTAGCCTTCGCTCCTAGTCTTCAGTCTATACAAGAAAGAAGCAATGACAGAAATAAAAAATGATTGAAAGAGTGGGATTAAGATACAAGGTGAAAGACTGTCAATGATAAGATTCGCTGAGGACAGTGATATCCTCAGTGAAAGTGAAGAAAAATTACAGAATGTTGTGAATGGAATTAACAGCCTAATGAGTACAGAATGTGGATTGAAAGTAAATCGAAGAAAGACGAAAGTAATGAGAAGTATCAGAACTGAGACCAACGAAAAACTTAACATCAGAGTTGGGGATCAAGGAACAGACGAAGTTAAGGAATTATGCTCCCTAGGCATCAAAATAACCGATGCAGACGGAGTAAGGAGGACATCAAAAGCAGACGCAGTGGCAAAAAGGGCGTTCCTGGCCAAGAGAAATCTACTAATACGAAACATAG
Source organism: Schistocerca piceifrons (assembly GCF_021461385.2). Taxonomy (NCBI): domain Eukaryota; kingdom Metazoa; phylum Arthropoda; class Insecta; order Orthoptera; family Acrididae; genus Schistocerca; species Schistocerca piceifrons. The sequence continues at coordinate 931,656,769 of NC_060139.1, read as the reverse complement.
CTCCTAACTCGAGGAAGAATTTTTGAGAATGTACGTTTGGAGCACACAGACCCTGGAAAAACCGGGACAGGGGAGAATCCAAGAATTTGCGATGTGATGCTAAATGTTCAGAATTTGATTGATTGAGAAGGTGGTAAATGAGGAGCCCTCTCCTCAGAATCAGCGAGGAAAGGAACATATTGAAAACACTGAAAAGAAGGAAGGACAGTGTGATACGATGTCTTTAAGACATCTGGGGGTAGCTTCCATGGTACTAGAGAAAGCAGTAGAGGAAGACAAAGAACACGTCCAGTAAATAACTGAGGACGCAGGATACAAGAGCTACTCTGAGTTGAAAAGACTGGCACGATGGAGGAATACGTGGCGGGCCGCATCAAAGACTGATAAAAAAAAGGTCAGTAGGATGTTCGACAGTACTCGCAGACCCCTGTTCTGAATTCTTCCGACAGGACTTACCCAGGCAATTACAGCGTGCTCAGTCTCATATCAAATGTGTTCGGTCGGTTTCAGCGCTGCCGAACTGGGGGGCCAGCATATCAATTGGAACTCGTCACTTTGTTCCTCAAACCAATCCATCAGTCCTGGCCTTGTGACATGGCCCGTTACCTTTCTGAAAAATGCTACTGCCGTAGGAAAATATGATCGTCACGAAGAAGTGTATGTGATTTGCAACTAGTGTACGACACACCTTAACCGTCATGGTGCTTTGCACGAGTTCGGCTGGATCCATGTATGCCCAAGTAAATGTTTACCAGAACATAATGGAGTCCCACGAACTTGTCACCGTCTCGCAGTACACGTGTCAACGAGCTGTTACACAGGAAGACGATGGAATCGCGCCCTCCCGTCGGGATAATGAAGAAGGTACCTGGATTCATCAGACCATGCAACGCTCTGTCACTGCGCCAACGTCCTGCGCCTTGGGCCACTTGCTCATTTCAGTTATAATTGTGCCGGCCGCTGCGGCCGAGCGGTTCTAGGTGCTTCAGTCTGGAACCACCAGGCTGCTACTGTCGTAGGTTCGAATCCTGCCTCGGGCATGGATATGTGTGATGTCCTTAGGTTAGTTACGTTTAAGTAGTTCTAAGTCTAGGAGACTGATGACCTTAGATGTTAAGTGCAATAGCCCTTGGAGCCATTTGAAGAGTTATATTTGTCGATGTCGTGGTATTAACATTCCCACATGTATGGGCCGTTCGATAAGAGGCTCGTCGTTAGGAGAGTTGAGTGCACTGTGTATTCAGACAGACTTGTAGTGTGCCAAGCATTAAAGTCTGATGTTAGCTTCGTCACAGTTCGCCGCCTGTCCTGGTTTACCAGTCTGCCCACTCTTCGACATCTGACATCTGTAATTAGGGGTAGCCATGCAACCCACGACATCTGGCAGTAATTTTATCGTGGTTTCGCCGCGTGTTGAAGATACTCACTACAGAACTCCTCGTACACACAAGTTATTAAGTTTCCGAAATGCTCGTGCCTAGCCTCCGGGTCTCTACAATCTATCATCTGTCAGACTTAGATAGACTGTGCACCTTCCTCATTAGATACACATCAAAAAAAGTTTTGCATCGCCTCGGTTAACAGAACTCCCGAAGACAACGTTAAATGTGGATATTGTATCACAGACACAGTCCCTTTGACTGTTCAGAAGTGTCACTAAACCCACCCAAAAATGTAAACAACCATGCATGAGCAGCGCCTACCAGACGGAGGAGAACCGACAGCCGACCAGTTCCAGTCATTCCACCAGGAAGGAGGTACACGGCTCGAGTTGTCTTTAGTTCAATGATACCTGGACGGTCAATACCGCGGTTCGATCGGGTCCGCATTGTTTAATTGTTTCTTTGTGTCAAGAAGGGCTCTCAACAAGGGAATTGTCCAGGCGTCTCGGAGTGAACCAAAGCGATGTTGTTCGGTCATGGAGGAGATACAGAGAGACAGGGTCGATGACATGCCTCGCTCAGGCCGCCCAAGGGCTACTACTGCAGTGGATGACCGCTACCCACGGATTATTGCTCGGAGGAAACCTGACAGAAACACCATCATGTTGAATAATGCTTTTCGTGCAGCCACAGGACATCGTGTTACTACTGAAACAGTGTGCAACAGGTTGCATGATGCGCAGCTTTACTCCGACGTCCATGGCAAGGTCCATCTTTGCAACCACGACACAATGGGCTCAGCAACAACAGGATTGGCATCACGTTGTCTTCACCGATGAGTGTTGCATATGCCTTCAACCAGACAATCGTCGGAGACATGTTTGAAGGCAACCCGGCCAGGCTCAACGCCTTAGACACATTGTCAGGCGAGTGCTGCGAGGTGGAAGTTCCCTGCTGTTTTGGGGTGGCATTTCATGTTGCCGACGTACGTCGCTGGTAGTCATGGAAGGCGCCGTAACGGCTGTACAATACATGAATGCCATCCTCCTACCGATAGTGCAACCATATCTGCAGCATATTGGCGAGGCATTCGTCTTCATGGACGTCAGTTCGCGCCCCCATTGTGCACATCTTGTGAATGACTTTCTTCAGGATAACGACATCGCTCGACTAGAGTGACCATCATGTTCTCCAGACATGAGCCCTATCGAAGATGCCAGGGATAGACTGAAAAGGGTTGTTTATGGACGACGTGACCCACCAACCACTCCAAGGGAGTGGTTGGTGGCGCATCGTCGTTGAGGAGTGGGACAATCTGGATTAACGGTGCCTTGATGAACTTGTGGATAGTGTGCCAAGACGAATACAGGCGTGCATCAATGCAAGAGGACGTGCTACGGAGTGTCAGAGGTACTAATGTGGACAGCAGTCTGGACCACCGCCTCTCAGGGTGTCGCTGTATGGTGGTACAACAGGCAATGTGTGGTTTTCACGAGCAATAAAATGGGCGGAAATGGTGTTTATGTTGTTCTCTATTCCAATTTTCTGTGCAGGTTCCGGAACTCTCGGATCCGAGGTAATGCCAAACTTTTTGATGTGTGTACAAAAGCACAGCACGCTGACTGATACTACATGCACTTTTCGTGCCTCTGACTAGCAGTCACTCCTCGCCAGTTGACGCTGCTGTCGCCTAGATGGCTTTGTATCGATAGTAGGTCGGCGGTCATCGTTTTCTGGCTGATCAGCGTAAATTTCTTTTGAATGGACACGCTGTATTATATGTTAAGCAGTCAGTAACATGAAAAATTACATAATGGGGTTTGCATGTCAATAAGTCAATTATATCCCGAAAATTACAAAATAAACGCGCTGCTATTGCACATCCGGAGATGCAACTGCGAAGCCTCGTCGCTGTTAATCGTTATGTGACTGAGTAACTCAATCTTACTTTCACTGTTATCACGAGGACTGAACGTAATAACAGGGTTTCCAGCCACAAACATTGATATGTATATAGTGGTTTCCCTCTTTCATGTTTTATTTATCTGTGTAGACACTGCAGAACACTACCGGTTAGTTCAAATGGTTCAAATGGCTCTGAGCACTATGGGACTTAACATCCATGGTCATCAGTCCCCTAGAACTTAGAACTACTTAAACCTAACACTCTAAGGATATCACACAACACCCAGTCATCACGAGGCAGAGAAACTACCGGTTAGTGTAGATTCACCAGTTACACTACCCAGTAAAACCATTCGCCTCTGCAGTTGTGTACTGCAACGGACCGTAGTTGGGGCTGTGTGGAGGAACAGCTTACTTCGAAGCAGGCTGATCTGTGTGGAGGTACGTACAGGTAAATTGCACTAGTGTACTGTACACTGTAGTTGGTATCAGTGTCGTGAGCATGGTGTTAATTTATTTGTCCATCCGTTCGAGGCATTCGACATGTAAATAGCTGACATGTTACTACTTTATGGAGAATGTCACCAAAATGGATTGAGCAGCACAACTGTATATCCAACGTTACGCAATAGACATGATCCGACCCGTCCATCATTCTCGAAAAGTGTTAATGCCTTCACGCTACAGGACACATATCCTCACAAATGCGGATCCGGAACAAAGGAGTAACACACGAAGCAGAAGAGGCAGCTGTCCTGGCAGCCGCTTCAATGAACCCTCACGCAAATTCGCTGTAAATCGATGGACTGGTGAGAATCCATCGAACAAGCGTTCAAATGGTTCAAATGACTCTAAGCACCATAGGACTTAACACCGGAGGTCATCAGTCCCCTAGACTTAGAGCTAGTTAAACCTAACTAAACTAAGGACATCACAAACATCCATGCCCGAGGCAGGATTCGAACCTGCTACAGTAGCAGCAGCGCGGTTCCCCACTGAAGCGCCTAGTACTGCTAGGCCACAGCGGCTGGCCGAACAAGAGTCCTGCACGTTCTTCATAGGCATAAATACCGCCAGTTCGCATGTCACTACATCAAGGGCTTCATAGCAAAGACTTTCAAATTCGCCTGGAATTGGTGAGGTGAGTTCTGCGTCGAAGCTGGAACTTTATGCATAGGGCACTTTTTACCTATGACGCCATGTTTACAAACCATGAGAACGTGAAGTTATACAATATGCACAACTAGTCACCAGAAAACCCACACTGACTTCGTCGGGTAGAACATCAACGTCACTGGAATGTGAATGCACAGTGTGGTATTGAGGACAACACATCGTTGTCCCATATTTCACTTATGACATTCTTAACGGTTGACTGTAAGGGTGATTCTCGAGATGCAGCTTACCTGGACTGATGGAAGATCTACTTCTTCATTTACGTCAAAAATATGGTGTCAGCATGATGGATGCCTTACGCATGGTGCCATGGCGAAACGAAATGCACTAAACCAACAGTTGCCAAACCGATGGATAGGATGAGGCCGTCCTGTTCAGAGATTTCCAGCGCGTTCGCATAACTCACCACATATTTTTGTTTGGGGCGCGTGAAAAAATGTGGTGTATCGGCAGGTGTCAGCAACAGTGGACAAAATTAAAGCCTGTATTTCCGCTGCATGTGCTGCAATAACAACAAGAAACACTGACAACAGTGAGCCGATCAGTGTTGAGCGTGCATAGAGGTGTAGTCATGTAAATGGTGATCTCTTCGAAAGTACGCTGTAGCGTTACTGCTTTGAGGAATGTGACTACAAATCGTCTTACATTTCGTGTGTTTCTGAGAAGACGTATGTTTGTTTTGTAAGTACTAGTGAAAGGTTGTGTAACCTTTTCAGTATGTGCAAAAGTTCAGTTTTAACGTAATCATTAAAAATGTTCAGTGACATTTCTATTTGTGACAACTACCTTTATCTGATTGATGTTCAACTACGTACAACTAGCCTTTACTCCTCTGTTAGAGCCTTGGTTACCCATTAATTATGTTAAGCCTGGCCGGTGGTATTCGGAATTTCTTGACTGCAACGTCTATTCCAGTACTGTAGTAAAGATAAATAAAGCACTATCGAGTAATCCTTTCCTTGATTTTCATTGTGTGTGACTGGACGCCTGTATTGTTTCCAGTCCACTTAATAACAGTGTAAATAGCAATAACTACAGGGTTTGTCGCATCGTAGTACGTCAATCACATCGCGATTGCGAGCTACGTGGAGTTCACGCTTGCATCTCGGGATGTACAATAGCGGCGCTTATTGAAGCGTCAATTTCACTTTGTAATTTCTTGGGGGGTAACTGACGTGCTGCGATGCAAACAACGCTGCTGCTGTTTGCGTGGTAAATAATACATTTAAAAAACCAAGTTTGTGTTGAAACTAATATTTGGTTACATTTTAGAACGTCTCATAGTGTTTGCTTTCATGAGCCCCTACCTGAAATACATACTTGTGAAACTCGTTTTTCACTGTATACCGTTCCAGAGATGCTAGCGTTGAAACGTTGAAGTAGGCGGCAATGTATGTTTGTATATTCTTCTGCCTATCCGTTAATGGATGTTTGGGAACACACGCTGTATCTTTGTCTTTATTCTACGAGCTGTACTATACAGTAGGTGATCTGTCCTTGGTACTCTTGTCCACTGCTTTATATTGAACGAAGATGTTCTTCTTCACGCTTTTCACTTTCACCCTCAATCTCCTCCTCTGTTATGAACTGTTGAGGTATTGAGGGTGGTCCATTGATCGTGACCGGGCCAAATATCTCACGAAATAAGCGTCAAACGAAAAAACTACAAAGAACGAAACCTATCTACCTTGAAGGGGGAAACCAGACGGCTCTATGGTTGGCCCGCTAGATGGCGCTGCCACATGTCAAACGGATATCAACTGCATTTTTTAAAATAGGAACCTCCACTTTTATTACATATTCGTGTAGTTGAATGTTTTAGTTGGATCACTTTTTTCACTTTGTGATAGATGGCGCTGTAATAGTCACAAACATATGGCTCACAATTTTAGACAATTGTTGGAAACAGGTAGGTTTTTTAAATTAAAATACAGAATGTAGGTACATTTGAACATTTTATTCCGGTTGTTCCAATGTGATACATGTACCTTTGTGAACTTATCATTTCTGAGAACGAATGCTCTTACAGCGTGATTACCTGTAAATACCACATTAATGCAATAAATGCTCAAAATGATATCTGTCAACCTCAATGCATTTGGCAATACGTGTAATGACATTCCTCTCAACAGCGAGTAGTACGCCTTCCGTAATGTCCGCACATGCATTGACAATGTGCTGACGAATGTTGTCAGGCGTTGTCGGTGGATCACGATAGCAAATATCCTTCAACTTTCCCCACAGAAAGAAATCCGAGGACGTCAGATCCGGTTAACGTGCCGGCCATGGTATGGTGCTTCGACGACCAATCCACCTGTCATTTAAACATGCTATTCAATATCGCTTCAACCGTACGCGAGCTATGTGCCCGACATCCATCATGTTGGAGGTACATCGCCATTCTGTCATGAAATGAAACATCTTGTAGTAACATCGGTATGACATTACGTAGGAAATCAGCATACATTGCACCATTTAGACTGCCATCGATAAAATGGGGGCCAATTATCCTTCCTCCCATAATGCCACACCATATATTAACCCGCAAAGGTCACTGATGTTCCAGTTGTCGCAGCCATCGTGGATTTTCCGTTGTCCAATAGTGCATATTATGCCGGTTTACGTTACCGCTGTTGCTGAATGACGCTTCGTCGCTAAATAGAACGCATGCAAAATATCTGTCATCGTCCCGTAATTTCTCTTGCACCCAGTGCCAGAACTGTACACGACGTTCAAAGTCGTTGCCATGCAATTCCTGGTGCGTAGAAATATGGTACGGGTGCAGTCGATGTTGATGTAGCATTCTCAACATTGACGTTTTTCAGATTCACGTTTCTCGCGCAATTTGTCTGCTACTGATGTGCGGATTAGCCGTGACAACAGCTAAAACACCTACTTGGGCATCATCATTTGTTGCAGGTCGTGAATGACGTTTCACATGTGGCTGAACACTTCCTGTTTCCTTAAATAACGTAACTATCCGGCGAACGGTCCGGACACTTGGATGATGTCGTCCAGGATACCGAGCGGCATACATAGCACACGCCCGTTGGGCATTTTGATCACAATAGCCAACATCAACACGATATCGACCTCTTCAGCAATTGGTAAACGGTCCATTTTAACACGGGTAATGTATCACGAACCAAATACCGTCCGCACTGGCTGACTGTTACGTGATAACACGTACTTATACGTTTGTGACTATTACAGCGCCATCTATCACAAAGCAAAAAAAGTGATCCAACTAAAACATTCATATTTCTTTACGAATTACACGAATATGTAATGAAAAATGGGGGTTCTTATTTAAAAAAATGCTGTTGATATCCTTTTGACCTATGGCAGCGCCATCTAGTGGGCCAACCATAGCGCCATCTGGTTTCCCCCTTCATGCTAGACGAGTTTCGCTCTTTGTAGTTTTTTTGTTTGATGCTTATTTCGTGAGATATTTGGCCCGGTCACTATCAATGGACCACCCTGTATACACTGCTTTGAAAAACTTAATGACATGATAGACAAAGTAACATAACTTACTAATACCTACTAACAGCTTGGCTGGGGTGAATGAACGTTTGGCAACATGTTTCCAGCGGTCTCCTAGTCGTGCACGGGACGTTCGACGCCACATGGTGTGAAGCCGGTCTGACTATAAGGCCAGGTAGGGCCAGCCACCCAACATGCAGCTGAGGGAATTGGGAAAGACAGTGTGCGTCTATCAGCTAGCAATTAGGGCGCTCTGTCGACATCAGTGGGTAAAACAATGTGGGTGATACACATGGTGAACAATCATCCGGAATCTGGAAGAATGAAGTTAACGAGATCAGATCACGAATTTTGTACTGATCATAGTATTGTTTCACGTGCACGGGGATCATTTCAAACCATTAGGACTGCAGGGCGAAGGAGAGAGGCGACTGACTACGGTGAAGTGCAGCAGCAGTTGACAGCTACATTGTCGTGAAGGCAAGAAGGTACCCACGTCAAGTAGTGGCTATGGCAGCAACAGCAGTTAATAAGAATGCAAGGCACGTAATCTCGCTCTCCACAGTGGCAAGGCGACTGAATGGAGATGATATCTTTGCTCGCCGACCAGGAATAGGCATTCAATACCCGCATATTAACGGCACCGTTTGCGATAGTGCCAAGAGCATAGGGACTGGACCAACGAAGAGTGGGGACACATTATCTCTTGAGACAAAAACAGATTCAGTCTGACTTGTGACTGTGGTTGTATCCTTTTATGGTGAGAGGTGATGCACACAGGAACGTTGTCTAACATGATAGATTTGGTAGTCCAGGTGTAATGGCGGTGGATCGCAAAATCTTGCATGGGCGTACCGATCTCCAAATCTTTGAACACGCTTGGCTTGGCTTTGAGATGCTCATTTTACTTAAGTTTGAAGTGCCTCTTGTCGTTCTTCCGTGTTTTCGATTTAAAAACTGGGTTGTTTTGGAAATCAGCCTTACGCAGACACAGTTCGTCTGATTGAGACACCAACCTGGGACACAAAATAGGAAGGAAAATGTTAAGTACAGGAACGTACATGACCTCTAACCTGGAAACAGCTCTTCACAAATACGCAATAATTTTCTTGATGGCTAGTTTGCAGATGAAACGCTGTCAAAAAAAAAACAAAAAAAAAAAAAACACGACAGTTGTTAAATTATTACAAATGCGATGTTGTACTTTACAGAAAATAAAAATTTAACCCACAGAATATGACACACTGGTGTCGAAACATGTGTGGGGAAATATGAAAATAAACTAATTGTGTTTGCATAAGGCTGATATCCAAAATATCCCAGTTTCTTTGAAAACGATACGCTCACTGGTCAAGGACTGGACAAACGAAGAGTGGGGTCACTTTATCTCCTCAGACAAGAGCACATTCAGTCTGACTTGGGATTGTGGTTGTATCCTCTTATGGTGAGAAGTAATGTACAGATGAACATTGTCTAACATGATAGATTTGGCAGACCAGGGGTTATGGCAGTAGGAGGCAAAATCTTGCATGGGCGTACCAATCTCCAAATCTTTGAACACGAAACACTCGCTGGTCAAGGACAGGGCCAACAAAAAGTGGGGTCACTTTATCTCCTCAGACAAGAGCACATTCAGTCTGACTTGTGATTGTGGTTATATCCTCTTATGGTGAGAGGTGATGCAAACAGGAACATTGCCTAACATGATAGATATGGTAGTCCAGGGGTTATGGCGGTGGGAGGCTAAATCTTGCATGGACGTACCGATCTCCAAATCTTTGAACACGATACAGTCACTGGTCGAGGACTGGACCAACTTTATCTCTTCAGACAAGAGTAGATTCAGTCTGACCTGTGGTTGTGGTTATATCCTCTTATGGTGAGAGGTAATGCACACAGGAACATTGTCTAACATGATAGATTTGGTAGTCCAGGTGTTATGGCGGTGGGAGACAAAATCTTGCATGGGCATGTCGATCTCCAAATCTTTGAACACGATACACTCGCTGGTCAAGGATTGGACCAACGAAACGTGGGGCCACTTTATCTCCACAGACAAGAGAACATTCAGCCTGACTTGTGAGTGGGGTTGTATCCTCTTATGGTGAGAGGTGATGCACATAGGAACATTGTCTAACATGATAGATTTGGTAGTCCAGGTGTTATGGCGGTGGCAGGCAAAATCTTGCACGGGCGTACCGATCTCCATATCTTTGAACGCAATACACTCACTCATCAACGTTATCGTGACACTGTGCTCCTTCCATATGGGCGTCTTTTCAGGGGAGCATTCAACCCTGACGTTATTTTTATGGATGACAAGGCGCAATAACTTCGAAGAGCACAAGTGGTGGACCTCTTGGAATGAGAGGATACTCGGTGCATGGGTCGACCTGGACATTCCCCTGAATTAAATCACATCACGCACATGTGGGATACGGTAGGGAGACATATATCAGCAGGTCTACAGGCACCAACGACCATCCAGCAGTTGTCAACCTTGCTGGTAGAGGAATGGAACGCTCCACCTCAAGAACTACTTTCCAACCTCGTGACAAGCATGAGAGCACGTTGCAGAGCATGCATTGCTGCCCATAGTGATTACACCCCTGTTAAGAACAATATTCTGTATTTGGTAAAGTTAAGTACTAATCAAAGAACGGAAAGCAGAGAGGTCTTAGGGGGTCTATACAAAGGCGATGTTCTTGAGGACAATATTATAAAAATGGAAGAGAATTTAGATGAAGATGAAATAGGAGACATGATACTGCTTGAAGAGTTTGACAGAGCACTGAAAGACCTAAGTCGAAACATGGCCTCGGGGATAGACAACATTCCATTAGAACTACTGACAGCATTGGGAGAGCCAGGCCGAAAAAAAACTATACCATCTAGTGAGCAACATGTATGAGACAGGAGAAATACACTCAGACATCAAGAAGAATATAATAATTCCAATCCCAAAGAAAGCAGGTGTTGACAGATGTGAAAATTACCGAACTATCAGTTTAATAAGCCACGGCTGCAAAATACTAACACGAATTCTTTACAGACGAATGGAAAAACTGCTAGAAGCCGACCTCGTGGAAGATCAGTTTGGATTCCGTAGAACGTTGGAACACGTAAGGCAGTACTGGCCTTACGACTTATCTTAGAAAATAGATTAAGGAAAGGCAAACCTACGTTTCTAGCATTTGTAGACTTAGAGAAAGCTTTTGACAAGTTTGATTGGAATACTCTCTCTCAAATTCTGAAGGTGGCAGGAGTAAAACACATGGAGCAAAAGACTATTTACAAAAATAAGTGGTTCAAATGCCTCTGAGCACTATGAGACTTAACTTCTGAGGTCATCAGTCCCCTAGAACGTAGAACTACTTAAACCTAACTAACCTAAGGACATCACACACATCTATGCCCGAGGCAGGATTCGAACCTGCGACCGTAGCGGTCGCGCGGTTCCGGACTGAAGCGCCTAGAACCGCTCGGCCACCCAGGCCGGCGCCTATTTACAATTTATATAGAAACCAGATGGCAGTTATAAGAGTCGGGGGGCATCTATCTATGTTATTTGGCAATGGCACATGTGGAACATTACTTTAGACCTCAGGAAGCAGTGGTTGGGAAGGGAGTGAGACAGGGCTGTAGCCTATCCCCGATGTTATTCGATCTGTATATTGAGCAAGCTGTAAAGGGCCGGGTAGGAATTAAAATCCATGGAGAAGAAATAAAAACTTTGAGGATCGCCGATGACATTGTAATTCTGTCAGAAACAGCAAAGGACCCGGAAGAGCAGCTGAACAGAATGGACAGTGTCTTGAAATGAGGATAGAAGATGAACATCAACAAAAGCAAAACGAGGATAATGGGATGTAGTCGAATTTAATCGGGTGATGCTGAGGGAATTAGATTAGGAAATGAGTCGCTTAAAGTAGTAAATGAGTTTTTCTGTTTGGGGAGCAAAACAACAGATGATGGTCGAAGTAGAGAGGATGTAAAATGTAGACTGGCAATGGCAAGGAAAGCGTTTCTGAAGAAGAGAAATTTGTTAACATCGAGTATGGATTTAAGTGTCAGGAAGTCTTTTCTGAAAGTATTTGTATGGAGTTTAGTCATCTATGGAAGTGAAACGTGGACGATAAGTACTTTAGACAAGAAGAGAATAGAAGCTTTCGAAATGTGGTGCTACAGAAGAATGCTGAAGATTAGTTGGGTGGATCACATAACTAATGAGGAGGTATTGAATAGAATTGGAGAGAAGAGAATTTGTAGCACGACTTGACCACAAGATGGGATCGATTGGTAGGACATATTATGAGACATCAAGGGATCACCAATTTCGTGTTGGAGGGCAGCATGGAGGGTAAAAATTGTAGAGGTAGACCAAGAGATGAATACACTAAACCAGGGGCGGGCAGGAATCCTGCACATATGCGGTGCACTTGCATGCGTGCAGTTAACAGGAGCTTCGCGTGCACTCAGGGGCCAGCTGGCCACCCGCTTATCTCCCATCCCCACCATACCTTCTGTCCGCTCCTTCCTCTGTAATGCGTTTTGTTTCCTAGCTTGCTTTATTGAGTGAATGAATAAGGTTAGTAGGAGTGCTTGAAAGAGTACCTATTACATACGATACGTTTTATTTAATTATCACAGGTGGAGTTTACAAAACGTTTAATATTTGGAACAAAATTTCTACATACAGACAAACACAAACAGTTACGTAAATTTTCATCACTGATGTTTGCTCTTAACCGAGACTTATTAATTCAGCAAATGGTTTTCCAGCTCTCGCTATATTAAGCGCAGTCTTATAACTTGCACATACCGCTGGGCTATTATTGTTGTCGTCCTGAAAACTTGAAAACAGTGGTCCATAAAATGTTAAATCAGTTAGATGAGAGACATGACGAGAGAAAGTCGCAGATCTCTCGTGACAACAGCAACTACGACAAATTCAAATGGCTCTGAGCACTATGGGACTTAAACTGGTGTGGTCATCAGTCCCCTAGAACTTAGAACTACTTAAAACTAACTAACCTAAGGACACCACACACATCCATGCCCGAGGCAGGGTTCGAACCTGCGACCATAGCGGTCGCGCGGTTCCAGACTGCAGTCCCTAGAACAGCTCGGCCACTCCGGCCGGCCAACTACGACAGATTCATCTGGTATCGTCAGATCGCTCTTCTTAAGCTCAGTCAATTCCCCATCCGCTCAGAATCCGACAATAAATTGTACTCGTCCTTGTGAAATTTATTATAATGGCCTTCAATACTAAACTTCTGTTGACCAGCGAGAATACTGCCACATATTAAACATTTCGAATTTTCACGTTTTTGCACAAAGAAAAAATGACTCTCCCATTACTATTTAAAAAATAGCAAATCTCCACTTCTTCGTTTCTTGAAATACAACGCTCACTACATAGTGCTCGCTTCGCATCAACGTCCGCAGCTTAGCCCGGCACTACACTGCCGCAACCTGCCGGCTGTCGCCACAGCCCCGGTCGACGCCTGCATGCGAGCAGCACACGTGCAGCGCTGTGCGCTCATGAGCAGCGTGCAACGTTTGCCCGCCCCTGCACTAAATACACTCCTGGAAATTGAAATAAGAACACCGTGAATTCATTGTCCCAGGAAGGGGAAACTTTATTGACACATTCCTGGGCCCAGATACATCACATGATCACACTGACAGAACTACAGGCACATAGACACAGGCAACAGGGCATGCACAATGTCGGCACTAGTACAGTGTATATCCACCTTTCGCAGCAATGCAGGCTGCTATTCTCCCATGGAGACGATCGTAGAGATGCTGGATGTAGTCCTGTGGAACGGCTTGCCATGCCATTTCCACCTGGCGCCTCAGTTGGACCAGCGTTCGTGCTGGACGTGCAGACCGCGTGAGACGACGCTTCATCCAGTCCCAAACATGCTCAATGGGGGACAGATCCGGAGATCTTGCTGGCCAGGGTAGTTGACTTACACCTTCTAGAGCACGTTGGGTGGCACGGGATACATGAGGACGTGCATTGTCGTGTTGGAACAGCAAGTTCCCTTGCCAGTCTAGGAATGGTAGAACGATGGGTTCGATGACGGTTTGGATGTACCGTGCACTATTCAGTGTCCCCTCGACGATCACCAGTGGTGTACGGTCAGTGTAGGAGATCGCTCCCCACACCATGATGCCGGGTGTTGGCCCTGAGTGCCTCGGTCGTATGCAGTCCTGATTGTGGAGCTCACCTGCACGGCGCCAAACACGCATAGGACCATCATTGGCACCAAGGCAGAAGCGACTCTCATCGCTGAAGACGACACGTCTCCATTCGTCCCTCCATTCACGCCTGTCGCGACACCACTGGAGGCGGGCTGCACGATGTTGGGGCGTGAGCGGAAGACGGCCTAACGGTGTGCGGGACCGTAGCCCAGCTTCATGGAGACGGTTGCTAATGGTCCTCGCCGATACCCCAGGAGCAACAGTGTCCCTAATTTGCTGGGAAGTGGCGGTGCGGTCCCCTACGGCACTGCGTAGGATCCTACGGTCTTGGCGTGCATCCGTGCGACGCTGCGGTCCGGTCCCAGGTCGACGGGCACGTGCACCTTCCGCCGATCACTGGCGACAACATCGATGTACTGTGGAGACCTCACGCCCCACGTGTTGAGCAATTCGGCGGTACGTCCACCCGGCCTCCCGCATGCCCACTATACGCCCTCGTTCAAAGTCCGTCAACTGCACATACGGTTCACGTCCACGCTGTCGCGGCATGCTACCAGTGTTAAAGACTGCGATGGAGCTCCGTATGCCACGGCAAACTGGCTGACACTGACAGCGGCGGTGCACAAATGCTGCGCAGCTAGCGCCATTCGACGGCCAACACCGCGGTTCCTGGTGTGTCCGCTGTGCCGTGCGTGTGATCATTGCTTGTACAGCCCTCTCGCAGTGTCCGGAGCAAGTATGGTGGGTCTGACACACCGGTGTCAATGTGTTCTTTTTTCCATTTCCAGGAGTGTAGATATAGAAGGATGTAGGTTGCAGTAGGTACTGAGAGATGAAGAAGCTTGCACAGGATAGAGTAGCATGGAGAGCTGCATCAAACCAGTCTCTGGACTGAAGGCGACAACAACAACAACAAGGGGATCATCATAAATCGTGGCCACTTCCGTGTAACTAGTTTCTTTGGATAAACGTGTCATTTACTTTACACTCACTGCGTATTTCTTTCATTTACGTTATGGAAAATGTTGTAATAGTTCAATACTGTAACAGGTCAAAGCTTCATCTATCTATGTTATTTGGCAGTGGCACATGTGGAACATTAATTTCGTCCTCAGGATTTGCACGTGACTGAATTTGGTCTTCTGAGAGATACATCCAGAAATGCAGTTTTTCTTATTATATGTAACTTTCAAAACTGTATAGAAATACAGGTCAGCTGTAGTATTTTAGAAATCTAACTCTGACATTAAGGTCCTGGTCTGTACTTTGTAAGAATTTTCTTAATTTCTATGAAAGCGTTGCTGGAGATCTCTATGCGACATTTTATCTCCATATCTGATGTCTAGCCTTCACGTAGCACTAAGGTGTTTAAACTTGTCCGCTCTCTGTATTAAGGAGCTACTTAACTGTATGTATTTGTAAAAGAGTTGGGCTGTTATGTGACAATAATAAACTGCATCTTATTTATTTTAATATTCAGATCTAGATCACGGTTGTAATCTGCTACCACGCTGATGAACTGTCGGAGATCATCTACGTTATCAACAACCAATATCGGGTCATGAATTCAGTTGACATGGCAGTAGACAGAGTAGGCAGCAGCGTCACCTTAAGCCTTTGAGACCTGCATTTTTTATGGTGGAAGGAATATTTTTCTTTATGTGGCACTGCTAGGAGACTTTTTAATGATTTTAGATGCAAAATGTATACCAAAATATGGACCCATTTTCAAAATACTTGGTTCGCTTTTGGACTAAAATAAATAATTACGAAATATTCTCTATTGTAACAAATAGTAAAATTATCACTCAATACTTAACATGCAAAATAACAATATTCAGTTATACAGTGTAATATAGCGTACCAACTACATCCGAGTATTCTGGTGGCCACGAGCTGCTGCGCACTGCGTCATTGACTTGCTGATTTTTCATTGTGATGACCAGCAGTTGGCAGCACTTGCACATGATGAAAATGCTGAACATTCACAAATATGTACCTCAGGTTTAGATTGACTCTTTTGTAGCTAAGACACAGTAAAAGTTAATGTATTACAGTTGTAACCAGAGGTTCTTAAAGTTAAATAAGGCGAAAGAGAAGATTCGTTTGCCAATCATGGCCAGTTAATTTAGCTACGTACTTGAACTAAACGTTGTTTTCGGTTACAGGAAGCAACAGTAACTGGCATTGCCGGTTCTTGAGAGCCCATGTAGTCGGAAGAATCTGCATGTGGCATTCTATGTTATTCTGTATTATATCTTCCAAACAGCATAATTATGATGTATGGATTCATAGACACACAGTACATTACGTTTTACACAAATGTGCTCTTTTATTCTGTCTGTCGCAAAAGTGTTTTCGAAACTCCTCTCGCTGCTATAAAAGCTGGAACTTCAGACTTAGTTTCTGAGAGTCTCAACGAATACTCTGTGGTTGATATAACTATTCCACTGAATGGAACACAATTTCGAGCCTTAACATGACTTTCTTGGTAGATACAGGTATAAATGTTGGCAATTTCGTGCGAATCACATGCATTCAGTACAGCAGTAAATTTCACACTGTCCTTCGCCCTTAGACTCTAGAAATAAAGAGAAATTTGCATTGTTTGGATACATACATAGCCATTTAGCTATATGGTCTTAGCACTATAACAACACATTGTGCAGACAGAGAACCTATCGAACCACATTGTTACGGTTGAAGTTGAGCTGTCTGTGTCAACGCACTCTCCTGTGATACCTGATTAAGTTTCTGGACAAGAACTAACAATAATTTTAATGGAGGCACTATAGAAAATTTCGCGCAATTCTTCCATCAGTCTCTACTTCTGTCAAGTGATGAAAGAGAACAGACGTAGCTGACAAACAACGGGTGTTGCAGCCTTATACATTTGGGAAAAAGATAGATTTGACAAGAAGTTATCGTCAGTTATACTTGATAAGAATGTCACCACTTACAACTATCCTTCTGTACAAAGTCACTATATCCTGTGTAACTAGAAATTTTTCTCGTAAGTAGAGCATGGCCAGAAATGAAGTCATACTAAGTTCCGTAAAAAAAAAAAAAAAAAAAAATACGCTACTGGTCATTAAAATTGCTGCATCAAGAAGAAATGCAGACGATAAACGGGTATTCATTGACAAATATATTATACTAGAGCTGACATGTGATTACACTTTCACGCAGTTTGGGTGCATAGATCCTGAGAAATCAGTACCCAGAACAACCACCTCTGGCCGTAATTACGGCCTTGATACGCCTGGGCATTGAGTCAAACACAGCTTGGATGGCGTGTATAGGTACAGCTGTCCATACAGCTTCAACACGGTACCGCAGTTCATCAAGAGTAGTGACCGGCGTATTGTGACGAGCCAGTTGCTGGCCACCATTGACCAGACGTTTTCAATTGGTGAGAGATCTGGAGAATGTGCTGGCCAGGGCAGCAGTCAAACATTTTCTGTATCTAGAAAGGCCCGTACAGGACCTACAACATGCAGTCGTGCATTGTCCTGATGAAATGTAGGGTTTCGCAGGAATCGAATGAAGGGTAGTAACACATCTGAAATGTAACGTCCACTGTTCAATGTGCCGTCAATGCGAACAAGAGGTGACCGAGACGTGTAACAATGGCACCCCATACCATCACGCCGGGTGACACCCCAGCATTGCGCACGCTTCCAATGTCCGTTCACCTCGTTGTCGCCAAACCGTGATGCGACCATCATGATGCTGTAAACTGAACCTGGATTCATCGGCAAAAAATGACGTTTTGCCATTCGTGCACCCAGGTTCGTCGTTGAGTACACCATCGCAGGCGCTCCTGTCTATGATGCAGCGTCAAGGGTAACCGCAGCCATGGTCTCCGAGCTGGTAGTCCATGCTGCTGCAAACGTCGTCGAACTGTTCGTGCAGATGGTTGTTGTCTTGCAAACGTCCCCATGTGTTGACTCAGGGATCGAGATGTGGCTGCACGATCCGTTACAGCCATGCGGATAAGATACCTGTCATCTCGACTGCTAGTGATACGAGACAGCTGGGATCCAGCACGGCGTTCCGTATTACCCTCCTGAACCCACCGATTCCATATTCTGTTAAGAGTCATTGGATCTCGACCAGCGCGAGCACCAATGTCGCGATACGATAAACCGCAATCGCGAGAGGCTATAATCCGATCTTCATCAAAGTCGGAAACGTGATGGTACGCATTTCTCCTCCTCACACGAGGCATCACAACAACGTTTAACCAGGCAACGCCGGTCAACAGCTGTTTGTGTATGAGAAATCGGTTGGAAACTTTCCTCATGTCAGCACGTTGAAGATATCGCCGTCTGCGCCAACCTTGTGTGAATGCTCTGAAAAGCTAATCATTTGCATATCGGAGCATCTTTTTCCATTCGGTTAAATATCACGTCTGTAGCACGTCATCTTCGTGGTGTAGCAATTTTAATGGCCAGTAGTGTACAATCGTAAAAGGAGAACAAATGCAATGATTGGTATTCAATATATCACTGAAACAATGCCAATCACAACGCCATTTATTTCTGTTTCGTGGAACATTCGGTTAATTATTCTGAGGCTGAATATAATTTCTAAATCCATGTAGAATTTTAACAATATGGAAGAGTTACAGGAGACGAATATACTCATACACTTTATTCTGAAATGCTGTATTCTGATCTGTATCTTTTTTTTCAGGTACAGGGAGAGCATGAGAACTTTGTCGTCGGTATTCCGTGAGCACCAGGTGGACTCTGTGGAGCGCGCCGTGTGGTGGCTGGAGTACGTGATACGTCACAAGGGGGCCCCGCACTTGCGCAGTAGCGCCCTCGACCTGCACTGGTGGCAGCGGCTGCTGCTGGACGTCGTCGCCTTCCTGCTTCTGGTTGCCGCCATTGCAGTCTATCTTGTGTGCATATCTATTCGCAGACTTGTCCAGTTTCCCTCAGGATTTAAAGTGAAGGTAAAAACTGAGTAGTTATTCAGCTGTAGAGTCGCTTAAAACTATAACTGTGGCATAGCATATTTTGTGAGACAGTGAAACACTTGAAAAGCTCAAACATAAAAATAATACTGTGATTTGTGTCATATGGCGGATAGAATAAAGGGCAAGGGAAATTTCCTGCAACTAATACTGAGGAATAGTATACTGGCGGAAAAAATCAGAACACAAAAAAATAATTAATGTAGAGTAGTGAAATTTCAGATTATCTCAAGGATAACTATATAACTAATTCTCACGACCGTTACGGCGTGTATTTAAAGCAAATCTGATTTGCATCCTCACAGGGGGCGACTGGCATGAGATCTGAGTAGACATCATCTTTCAGTTGTAGAAACACGCCCGTCAACTTTTGTTTCCGTCACACAACTCCTTGGTGCTTCGATGTTTTCCCGTTAGTATATTAAGAACGCTGTTACTGTTTGAAACTCATTTACGATATTGAAAATTGCAGTGAAAACATTGTAAGAGTTCTGCTATGATGGCATATTAATTTTTTCATCCCTTTTTTATAACTTAACAGACAGAAAGAGTGATGTGCTTGAAGCCATTAGGTGGCAGAGTTAGTATTACATACTTTAGTATTCATATTAAACATTTAAACTATTGTTGAACATCGACAGTTAAGACTATCATGAAATTAGATAAATAATTAAAAATACTAATTTTTTGTAAGAACATGACTCGTACATATGATTAATTTATGTTAGGAAAAACAACCTGTCTGGATGCTTCTCAGTGGACAAATTGGTTGAACTAATGCTGAAGAAGCCGTCTGTGTCAAAAGACAAAAAGTACCTGTGAGGGTGGAACAAGCACAATGCAGCAGGGCAAAATGCTATCATTTAAGACATGTATCATCTATGGTAATGATGATCAGACATATGTTATTGTCGTGTATAGTGATGGCTGCGGTTTCCACAGCAGCAGCTATCTGTAAAACCGTCATAACTACAAAACACATTAATGATAGGAGGGTCCATTTAACTACTCCCGTCTGAGTAGTCATGGTTCATAGTTCCACTGTATTATGCAAAAATCTGGTTGATTAGTATTGTCTTCCTACTATGTGAGTAAGACTTCAATTTTTTGTCCTTTTGTAACGCAATTGAGATGCTGAATGAAATGGTTCCACTTGTTTCTGAACTAGCTGACGACAAACAATGAGCAGGTACGTTATCTGCAGAAGTCGACTCGCCGAACACAGCACTGAGAAGACACCGCAAAGTAAGTGATATTTGACACAATCACAAAATTGTGACCAGCAAAGAGTGTGAAAACTGAACTCTGCCCCATTTTTAACTGCATTTTCTGACTTAGTAACTCCTGTAATTTAACTTTCAATCTTGATAATAGGAGACATTCAATCATTTGTAGTATTCTTATGTACACTCCTGGAAATTGAAATAAGAACACCGTGAATTCATTGTCCCAGGAAGGGGAAACTTTATTGACACATTCCTGGGGTCAGATACATCACATGATCACACTGACAGAACCACATGCACATAGACACAGGCAACAGAGCATGCACAATGTCGGCACTAGTACAGTGTATATCCACCTTTCGCAGCAATGCAGGCTGCTATTCTCCCATGGAGACGATCGTAGAGATGCTGGATGTAGTCCTGTGGAACGGCTTGCCATGCCATTTCCACCTGGCGCCTCAGTTGGACCAGCGTTCGTGCTGGACGTGCAGACCGCGTGAGACGACGCTTCATCCAGTCCCAAACATGCTCAATGGGGGACAGATCCGGAGAGCTTGCTGGCCGGGGTAGTTGACTTACACCTTCTAGAGCACGTTGGGTGGCACGGGATACATGCGGACGTGCATTGTCCTGTTGGAACAGCAAATTCCCTTGCCGGTCTAGGAATGGTAGAACGATGGATTCGATGACGGTTTGGATGTACCGTGCACTACTCGGTGTCCCCTCGACGATCACCAGTGGTGTACGGCCTGTGTAGGAGATCGCTCCCCACACCATGATGCCGCGTGTTGGCCCTGTGTGCCTCGGTCGTATGCAGTCCTGATTGTGGCACTCACCTGCACGGCGCCAAACACGCATACGACCATCATTGACACCAAGGCAGAAGCGACTCTCATCGCTGAAGACGACACGTCTCCATTCGTCCCTCCATTCACGCCTGTCGCGACACCACTGGAGGCGGGCTGCACGATGTTGGGGCGTGAGCGGAAGACGGCCTAACGGTGTGCGGGACCGTAGCCCAGCTTCATGGAGACGGTTGCGAATGGTCCTCGCCGATACCCCAGGAGCAACAGTGTCCCTAATTTGCTGGCAAGTGGCGGTGCGGTCCCCTACGGCACTGCGTAGGATCCTACGGTCTTGGCGTGCATCCGTGCGTCGCTGCGGTCCGGTCCCAGGTCGACGGGCACGCGCACCTTCCGTCGACCACTGGCGACAACATCGATGTACTGTGGAGACCTCACGCCCCACGTGTTGAGCAATTCGGCGGTACGTCCACCCGGCCTCCCGCATGCCCACTATACGCCCTCGTTCAAAGTCCGTCAACTGCACATACGGTTCACGTCCACGCTGTCGCGGCATGCTACCAGTGTTAAAGACTGCGATGGAGCTCCGTATGCCACGGCAAACTGGCTGACACTGACGGCGGCGGTGCACAAATGCTGCGCAGCTAGCGCCATTCGACGGCCAACACCGCGGTTCCTGGTGTGTCCGCTGTGCCGTGCGTGTGATCATTGCTTGTACAGCCCTCTCGCAGTGTCCGGAGCAAGTATGGTGGGTTTGACACACCGGTGTCAATGTGTTCTTTTTTCCATTTCCAGGAGTGTACAATGCTGAATATATAACGCCTCTTGTTCTGAAATTAATTGGGATTAACTTCTTCTGAGAAGCAGAGAGTTATCTTTGAGAGTTGTTGTCTAGTAGATTGTACTTAGTTCTGAAGTTGATCTGGAGCGATGGAGTAAGTATTAAAAATATTACTGTTACAGTGAGTGCTACACTTGACTGTGAGAGGTATTAACTTTGAGTGGCTACCTTTGTAGACACTATCGGCCGCTGTGGCCGACGCCGGCTCAGTAGCTCAACCGGTCAGAGGGTTAGCTGCCCTCTGTAAAAAAAAAATAAAAAAAAATGAAAGAACTGAGTTAATGGATCAACGACGAACTGAAACGAGTGTCTAGCGACGTCCGCCTCGAGCAGATGCAACGAACAAACGAACACAATGACATTAAAACAAAAAAAGCGCTTCTAGACGCTTCATTTAAGAACCGCGCTGCTGCTATGGTCGCATGTTCGAATACTGCCTCGGGCATGGATGTGTGTGATGTCCTCAGGTTAGTTAGGTTTAATTAGTTCTAAGTTCTAGGGGACTGATAACCTCAGATGTTAAGTCCCATAGTGCTCAGAGCCATTTGAACCATTTGAACCATACACTCTGAAATCATCACATATTCGGAAATAAACACCCAGATATTTATTTCATCCTCCGTTCTATAAACAGACGGAAATGTTAAATCAGAACATATTTGTGTTCCATTCATAATAAACTCCCATGCAGTGTTAACAATGCCGAAATGAAAAAAAGGATTACCATGTGGCTGAATGGAACATACATTCTTTCACTCCGTAATACCACGACAATATCCATTACGCTACAGCTTGATCATTTGACTTTTATCTGATTTCTTTGGTATCGTGATATTTTTCAAGCCTTATATCATTGCTGCGTTTTTAACTGATACTGAACGGTAACTGTGGCATGTTTGTGATAAATTTTCATTTGCACATTGCTTTGAAACAGCATACTGGGACACGCGCACTACAAAGTAAGTGAGTAATCGAAATTCACATTGTTCATACAGGTGTTCTTCACCGCGGGAGTCGGTAGTGGAAAGCGCACTAGTGACGTCACGACCGCAAGAAAGAACTGTGGAATCTACTCGATACATACACTACTGGCCATTAAAATTGCTAAACCACGATGATGACTTGCTACAGACGCGAAATTTAACTGAGAGGAAGAAGATAATGTGATATGGAAATGATTAGCTTTTCAGAGCGTTCACACAAGGTTCGCGCCGGTGGCGACACCTACAACGTGGAGACATGAGGACAGTTTCGAACCGATTTCTCATACACAAACAGCTGTTGAAAGCCGTTGCCTGGTGAAACGTTGTTGTGATGCCTCGTGTAAGGAGGAGAAGTGCGTACCATCACGTATCCGACTTTAATGAAGGTCGGATTGTAGCCTATCGCGATTGCGGTTTATCGTATCGCAACATTGCTGCTCGCGTTGGTCGGGATACAATGATTTTTAGCAGAATGTGGAATCGGTGGATTCAGGAGGGCAATATGTAACGCCGTGCTGGATCCCAACGGCCTCGTCGAGATGACAGGCATCTTATCCGCATGGTTGTAACGGATCGTGCAGCCACGTCTCGATTCCTGAATCAATAGATGGGGACGTTTGCAAGACAACAACCGTCTGCACGAACAGTTTGACGACGTTTGCAGCAGCATGGTGCATCAGCTCGGAGGCCATGGGTTTGGATACCCTTGACGCTTCATCACAGACAGGAGCGCCTGCGATGGTGTACTCAAAGGCGAACCTGGGTGCACGAAAGGCAAAACGTCATTTTCTCGGATGAATCCAGGTTCAGTTTACAGCATCATGATGGTCGCATCTGTGTTTGGTGACATCGCAGTGAACACACATTGGAAGAGTGTATTCGTCATCTGAATACTGGCGTATCACCCGGCGTGATGGTATGGGATGCCACTGGTTACACGTCTCGGTCACCTCTTGTTCGCATTGACGGCACTTTGAACAGTGGACGTTACATTTTAGATGTGTTACGACCCGTGGCTCTACCCTTCATTCGATCCCTGCGATGCCCTACATTTCAGCAGGATAATGCACGACCGCAAGTTGCAGGTCCTGTACGGGCCTTTCTGGATACAGAAAATGTTCGACTGCTGCCCTGGCCAGCACATTCTCCAGATCTCTCACCAATTGAAAACGTCTCGTCAATGGTGGCCAGCAACTGGCTCGTCACAATACGCCAGTCACTACTCTTGATGAACAGTGGTATCGTGTTGAAGCTGCATGGGCAGCTGTACCTGTACACGTCATCCAAGCTCTGTTTTGACTCAGTTCCCTGGCGTATCAAGGCCGTAATTACGGCCAGAGGTGGTTGTTCTGGCCACTGATTTCTCAATATCTATGCACCCAAATTGCGTGAAAATGTAATCACAGCGGAAGGGAAAAAAAGTACTAGGAGGTACTACATCAGGAGGGATGGATATTTTTGGATAAAAAGTTCTCGGTTAAATTCCCATGTCAGAGTAAAACAAAATCTCAAGCTTCGATGTTTTAATTCTCACAGCAGTCATCTGACAGTGATTTCTGGTTCTCTCCTTAAATGAACAAAATGATACTACATCGTTAATGAAGAGATAAATTAGGAAAATATGCTTCTGAGAATGACACATTTGAGAATGTCAGTATACACTCCTGGAAATGGAAAAAAGAACACATTGACACCGGTGTGTCAGACCCACCATACTTGCTCCGGACACTGCGAGAGGGCTGTACAAGCAATGATCACACGCACGGCACAGCGGACACACCAGGAACCGCGGTGTTGGCCGTCGAATGGCGCTAGCTGCGCAACATTTGTGCACCGCCGCCGTCAGTGTCAGCCAGTTTGCCGTGGCATACTGAGCTCCATCGCAGTCTTTAACACTGATAGCATGCCGCGACAGCGTGGACGTGAACCGTATGTGCAGTCGACGGACTTCGAGCGAGGGCGTATAGTGGGCATGCGGGAGGCCGGGTGGACGTACCGCCGAATTGCTCAACACGTGGGGCGTGAGGTCTCCACAGTACATCGATGTTGTCGCCAGTGGTCAGCGGAAGGTGCGCGTGCCCGTCGACCTGGGACCGGACCGCAGCGACGCACGGATGCACGCCAAGACTGGAGGATCCTACGCAGTGCCGTAGGGGACCGCACCGCCGCTTCCCAGCAAATTAGGGACACTGTTGCTCCTGGGGTATCGGCGAGGACCATTCGCAACCGTCTCCATGAAGCTGGGCTACGGTCCCGCACACCGTTAGGCCGTCTTCCGCTCACGCCCCAACATCGTGCAGCCCGCCTCCAGTGGTGTCGCGACAGGCGTGAATGGAGGGACGAATGGAGACGTGTCGTCTTCAGCGATGAGAGTCGCTTCTGCCTTGGTGTCAATGATGGTCGTATGCGTGTTTGGCGCCGTGCAGGTGAGCGCCGCAATCAGGACTGCATACGACCGAGGCACACAGGGCCAACACCCAGCATCATGGTGTGGGGAGCGATCTCCTACACTGGCCGTACGCCACTGGTGATCGTCAAGGGGACACTGAATAGTGCACGGTACATCCAAACCGTCTTCGAACCCATCGTTCTACCATTCCTAGACCGGCAAGGGAACTTGCTGTTCCAACAGGACAATGCACGTCCGCATGTATCCCGTGCCACCCAACGTGCTCTAGAAGGTGTAAGTCAACTACCCTGGCCAGCAAGATCTCCGGATCTGTCCCCCATTGAGCATGTTTGGGACTGGATGAAGCGTCGTCTCACGCGGTCTGCACGTCCAGCACGAACGCTGGTCCAACTGAGGCGCCAGGTGGAATTGGCATGGCAAGCCGTTCCACAGGACTACATCCAGCATCTCTACGATCGTCTCCATGGGAGAATAGCAGCCTGCATTGCTGAGAAAGGTGGATATACACTGAACTAGTGCCGACATTGTGCGTGCTCTGTTGCCTGTGTCAATGTGCCTGTGGTTCTGTCAGTGTGATCATGTGATGTATCTGACCCCAGGAATGTGTCAATAAAGTTTCCCCTTCCTGGGACAATGAATTCACGGTGTTCTTATTTCAATTTCCAGGAGTGTATGTTTTGAACGTAAGAAGAGACTGTAAATAACGACAGACAAGATAAACAGCTAAGACCAAAACACGTTGTTCTCATAGTGTAAATTATAGTAGCATTGCTTTCGAATGCTCTGTACGCTCGAACTCCAGATTTTAGCCTTTGTTGCTACTAGTGCCTTTACACAATGTATTCGTAAGGCATGACTCGTAGTTTCGGAGAGAAGGAGTACAATCAGTGCTCCAAATGTGAATGACATTCTAATTATGCACAATATTATTTGGTGATGATTTCACCAAAAATGTTTTCTGTAAATATGCAGCAGATTTTTCTTTCATGCAAGTACAGGATGATTTTTTTTTTCAGGTTGAATCGGATACAGAGAGCTTACAAGGAACGAAAGCTTGAGGTTTTGTGGTATTTATGTCAACAGGAAAAGTACTTTTAATTTTTTTAATGTTATTAGTCTTCTCACTAGTTTGATGTAACCCGTCACGAATTCCTGTGCCAACCTCCTCTTCACAGAGTAGCACTTGCAACCTACGTCCTCAATTATTTGCTGAATGTATTCCTATGTCTGTCTTCCTCTAAAGTTGTTACCTTCTGCAGCTCGATCTCATTCCAAGGCACTTATTCTGTGATGTCATAGCAGATGACCTATCGTCCTGTCCCTTCTTCTTGTCAGAGTTTTCCATATGTTCCTTTCCTCGTCGATTCTCCAGAGAACGTCTTCATTTCTTACCTTATCAGTCCACCTGTTTCTTCTGTAGCTCCACACCTCAGATGCTTCGATTCTCTTCTTTTCCGTTTTTCCAGCTGTCCATGTTTCTCTACCATATGATGCTGTGCTCCAAATGTACATTCTCAGAAATTTCTTCCTCAAATTAATGGCTATATTTGATACTAATAGACCTCTCTTGGTCAGGTGCGCACTTTTTGCCAGTGCTAGTCTGCTTTTTAGGTTCTTCTTGCTCCACCCGTCACAGGTTATGTGCTGCCTAAAAACTAAAACTAAAGTAAACTCCACCCGAACAGGCCACGAAGCCCCAACGGTACCAACCGGTCGCCGTGTCATTCTTAGTCCACAGGCGTCACTGGATGCGAATAAGGAGAGGCACGTGGACAGCATACCGCTCTCCCGGCCGTCGTTCAGTTTACGAGACCGCCGGAGCCGCTACTTCTCAATCAGGTAGCTCCTCAGTTTTCCTCACAAGAGCTAAGTGCAGCCCGCTTGCCAACACCGCGCGTCAGACCAGATGGTCACCCATCCAAGTGCTAGCTCAGCCCAGCAGCGCTTAACTTGGATGATCTGATGTTTGTTGCCTAGGTGTCAGAATTCCTTAGCGTCATATATTTCATGATCACAAATCGTGATGTTAAGGTTCCCGCTGTTCTTATCATTACATTCACCTCTCTCCGATTTACTTTCAATCAATATTCTGTACTCATTAGTCGATGGTACATAATTCTTACATTTGTCGGCCTTTGCAACCTTCGGGATTCTGTAGATGATTTTTTTCCGAAAGTCAGACAGTATATTGCCAGTCTCATACACTCTGCACAACACTGTGAATAATCGTTTTGTTGCCACTTCACCAAATGACTTTAGGACTTCTGATGGAATGTTATCTGTCCCTACTGCCTTATTCGGTTTAAGTGTTCCAAAGCTCTTTTAAATTCTAATAGTGATCCCCTATCTCTTCGCTGTCGACTCGTATTTCCTCTTCTGTTACGTCATCACAAAAGTCTTTCCCCTTGTAGAGGCCTTTTGTACTTTTCTACATACCTGCTCTCGTCTCTGGAATTATCAGTGGAATGCTCATTGCACTCATAATGTTCCCACCCTTGCTTTTAATTTTACCGAATGTTGTTTTGACTTTTCTGCATGCTGAGTCAGTCCTTCTGACAATCATTTCTTTTTCAATTTCTTCATATTTTTCATGTAGCCATTTCACTCAAGCTTCACTACACTTCCTATTTAAATCGTTTCTAAGTGACTAGTAATTCTGAATTCTTGAATTTCTCTGAATATTTTTGTACTTCCTTCTCTCATAGCTCAACTGAAGTATTTCGTTACCCATGGATTCTTCGCACTTACTTTCTTCCCAATTTCTTCTTATATTTAGTTACATCTCGTATATGCAAATGTATTAGTCGTCAAGGTGAACTGGTCACCAAGACAGGACGGCAGCACTGCTATGTTTACGCCCGAGAAGTAGGGAGGGGAGGTAGTAACAGAAACGCTCCAGTACTGTTGTACTCTTGTAAGTGGAGCACTGTGACGTGCTACAGTTAATTAGCAAGTTATTTACATGTTCTGGATATCATGTGAATGATACTTTTATCGAAATGATGTGGAACGAGTCAGATCACAGGATATGTGTAAATGTTTGGTGTTAACGTTAATGAGCAAATTATAATTTTTAGTCCTACTGAACCAGGTACACTTCTTTTCTTTTTAAATGGCTATCAGTTTTTAAGTAGAAATTCGTCAATGGAATAGAAAGAGCTGATCAGGAAAAATGATTTTAAATTAGATTTAAAGCTTTCCGCGATACCTGTGAGACATTTTATGTTATTGCGCAGATGATAAAAACGTTTTTTGCTGCATGTTGAACTCCTCACAGAGATACTAATAGCTTTAACAATGGGTAATAAAGGTCACATTTCCCTCTAGTGTCGTAGGTATGTACATCGCTGTTGTTTTTAAATGGTTGTGGATTATTTACGATGAATTTCATTAGTGGACTGACGTATTGTGAAGGTGGATTTAAAATACCAAGCTCCTTGAAGAGGTACCTACATGACGTCCGTGGGTGAGCACTACATATTTTTCTTAGTGCTCGCTTTTGTGCAATCAATATATTCTTTATAAGTGATGAGATTCCCCAGAAAATTATTCCGTGTGACATTACTGAGTGGAAATACGCAAAGTATGTCAGGAAGCTCATACGTTTGTTTCAAAGATTAGCAAAGTAGCTGATCATAAGCTCAGTAATACTTTTATTCTAGTTCAAGTTTTCATCAGTGTTTAGAACCAAAAATTTGGAGCATTCTACTACACTACTACCCATGAACTACATCAATTATTGACATGACTCTATTTGTTGTACATAACTGAAGATAGTACTTTTTTTTTCAAAATTTAGCGAGCACCACTTAACAATTCTCTGGAAAATATCATTTTCCAACTCTTCTGTTCCTTTCTCTTTAATAGTACTTATTGTAACAGTAGTATATCTGCAAAAAGTATCAATTTTGCATGTTGAATGTTAAGTTGAAATCATTCGCGTAGAGAAGGAATCGGAGTGGACACAAAAAAATTGAACCCTGTGGGATCTCTCTGGGACTTTTTTTCTCCCAGTCACTAAAATTTCCTACCTCTACATTCTCTGAATTTATCAGCACTAACCTTTGGATTCCGTTTTTTAAGTACTACTCAAACTAGCAGTGCACAAAGCCATTACTTCCCGAAGCTTGAGTTTTTTTTAAGAAGGTATCATGAAGTATCACGATCTACACAGTCAAACGCACTAGGAAAAGCTCAAAAAATACCAGCTGGCACTACATTACGTTTTAAGGTCTGTACGTGCCACAGAATAAAATGTCCATGTACAACAAGAACAGAAACAAAAGGTACAGTACTTCTCACCTTGACTGTTCACGTTGCTTCGCTGTCAGTTTCTGTAAAGCCACCTTCTGCTGTTATTTCGCGATATTCCACAACTGTGCCCGATCATTCGTCATCTGATTTTCCAGCTGCAGATAGTATTTCTGAGTGTTTGTTCGAACCTACGATGACTGATTTTACTGATTTTGAGGTTATTCATCTGTCTAATTATCTCTATTGCAGTATTCATCACACAGTTTTTGGCTTGAAGCGTAGATTTTCTAGTCTTCGACTGTCAAGACAGTAAAAGATAATGCTACAGCAGCATAGGAAAACTGTATCTCACGTCTAATTTTATCATGCATATGCAGTGAAGAGCCAAAGAAACTGTTACACCTCCTAATATCGTGGAGGGCCCCCGCGATAACGCGGAGGTGCCGCAACACAACGAGGTATGGACTCTACTAATGTCTGAAGTAGTGCTGGAGGGAACTGACATCATGACTACTGCACAGTTGTCCGTTAATGCGTAACAGTACGACATGGTGGAGATCCTTTCTGAACAGCAGTTTGCAAGGCATCCCAGGTATGCTCAATGATGTTCAGGTTTGAAGAGCGTGGTGGCCAGCGGAAGTGTTCAAACTAGGAAAAGTGTTCCTGGAGCCACCCTATATATATTCTGGACGCGTGGGGTGTCACATTGTCCTGCTAAAATTGCCCAAGTCCGTCTGAATGCACAATAGACATGAATGGATGCTGGTGATCGGACAGCTCAGTAATACGATTCTTCTAGTTCAAGTTTTCATCTGTATTTAGAACCCGTCAGAGTCGTATCTAGACGTATCAGAGGTCCCATACCATTCCAACTGCACGCGCCCCAACTATTAGAGAACTTCTACCGGTTTGAACAGTCCCCTGCTGACAAGCAGGTCCATGGATTCATGAGGTTGTCTCCATACTCGTACGCGTCCATCAGCTAGATACAATTTGAAACCAGACTCGTCCAACCAGGCAACAAGTTTCTAGTCATTAACAGTCCAATGTCGGTGTTGAAGGGCCCAGGCAAGGCATAAAGCTTTGTGTCGTGTAGTCATCAAGGGCACACGCTGGGCTTTCGGCTCCGAAAGCCCATATCGATGATGTTTCGTTCAATGGTTCGCACGCTGACACTTGATGGCTTCGCGCTGAAATTTGCAGCAGTTTGCGGAAGGGATGCACTTCTGTCACGTTGAACGATTCTCTTCAGTCGTCCTTCGTCCCGTTCTTACAGGATCTTTTTCCGACCGCAGCGATGTCAGAGATTTGATGTTTTACTGGATTCCTGATATTCACGATATACTCGTGATGTGGTCGTACGGGAAAATCCCCATTTCATCGCTATCTCGGAGATGCTGTTTTCAATCGTTCATGCGCCGACTATAACGCCACGTTCAAACTCACTTAAAGGTTGATAACCTCCCATTATAGCAGCAGTCATCCATCTAACAAATGCGCCAGACACCTGTCGTCTTTGTAAGAGTTGCCGATCACACTGCTGTTTCCGCCTGTCTAAATATCTGTGTATTTGAATACTCATGCCTGGACCAGTTTCTTTGGCCCTTCAGTGTAGTGTGATTCACAAAAAGTAGACAAATCACATCTTCTACAAAACATCACAAAGAAATTATTCATATTCCAAAACAAATACTGTATATCAATTTTACTGTAATATTGGCGTAATACTTACTATGGAAAAGAAAAATGTGCTGCTTAATTTTTCTAACAAGAAGACCACATGGCACGGTGTGTGTGTGTGTGTGTGTGTGTGTGTGTGTGTGTGTGTGTGTGTGTGTGTGTGTTTGTGTGTTACATAAGGCTCAGAACTCAAACATCAAATGCCAAAAGCAGTCCGATGCTACCCTCTAACTTTCTCGAGAAAGTCGACTTTGAAATATTCTGAGCATCTTAAATACACTAAAGACAGATAATCTTTCCTTGACTGTGGTTCTGTGGTAAACGCTTGCCAACCATGTGGGTGGGCTTTGTTCGATTCTGGTCCATTGCAAAACATTTAACAAAGGTGCATGTTCTAAGTACCTAAATGTTGTTGGAGTAATCTCCTTGGCCACTTTTGGCTGGTGTGACCACTTTACCCGATCGGAAGCCATGTCGAACCCACGGAAAAAACTATCAGACCGAAAGAAATAACAATGAACTACATCTCTAGGCCAAATCACGTTGTTTAGACATCGATATTGTAAAAAGTAAGGAACAAGAATAATAAAAATGAATTACATCAGACAAAAAACCGTAAAAATATTTTAGTAAAAATTAACTGAACAATCTTCCTCTGTCAATGCCACGGACAACAATGGCGATGTGTATTAGAACTGGCAGGTAGCAGCACTGTTCAGGGTAAAAGATACGCAATGACCACTTTTCACGTCTTGGCCACTTCACCACACCTTATTATCAACTGGCAAGCTACATATGAATATAATGTTTTGACGATGCCAATATGGTCTTAGAGCTTTAGGACATGGTGTAAAAAAGATCTGAGGATGATCGTTATGGACTGAAACCGGTCATCGTCTAAAGAATTGAGTTTGTGATCAAAGACTGGAATAACAACGTTTGACAGTATTGGATCACTGTTTGTATAAGCGACTATGTCGCAGTTGGTGAAATTTCTCATTCCTTACACCATCAGTAAATCCAACTTTTGACATTCTTCTTTAGCACCACATCTAACACGATTTTTGATTCTCTCCTTTTCCGGTGTTTTTCACTGTCCGTGGTCACTACCAGGCAATGCTGTGCTCAAACGTCCATTCTCAGTAATTCCTTCCTCAGATTAAGGCCTATGTTTGATACCAGAAGACTTTGCCCAGTAATACTTTCTCTTCCTGAGCTTTGCCTGTGCTGTCCCGCTTTATATGTCCTCTTTGCTTCATCCATTATGGGTTATCTTGCTTCCAAGATAGAGGAATGCTAAACTCCGTGACAACGAAATCTGTTTTTAAGTTTCTCGCTACCCTTATTTGTCCGGTTTATTCCAAATCCACAGTCTGTACTTACAAGACTGTTCATTCAGTTCAGAAGATCCTGCAATTGCTCTTAACTTTCTCTCAGTATAGCTGTCTCATCAGTGAATCTCATCATTGATATCCTTTCACTCTACATTTTTATCTCAGTCTTGAACCATTGCTTTATTTTCGTCAATGCTTCCTCGATGTATAGATTGAACAACAGGGCCGATAGACTATTTTCATGTCTTACACCCTTTCTTATCCAACAACTTTGTTCGTGGTCTTCCTGTCTTATCTTCCATCCTAGTACTTATACACACTGTATATTACCCATCTTTTTCTGCAGCTTTCTCCTATTTTTCTCATAATTCTGATCATATTCGCACCTATTTACAATATCCAATGCTTCCTCTAGGTCTACAGATTCTATGAATGTGTCTTGATTTTCCTTTAGTCTTGCTCCCGTTATCAGCCTCAACGTCAGAACTGCTTCTCTGGTGCTTTTACCATTCTCAAAGCCAAAGTCGTCGTGATTTATTAGATCCGCAGTTTTCGTTTCGGTTCTTCTATATGTTAGTCTTATCAGCAGCTTGGATGGATGAGATGTTGTAATGACTATGCGATAGTTCTCGCGCTTATATGCAATCTTCGACGTGGCGAGCCCACATTTTTCCGAAAGTCTGATGGTACGTCGTCAATCTCATACATTCTATTCACCAGCTTGAACAGTCCTTCGTTCCATGCAGTTTTTTCTGGACTGAAAAGGAGCAAACAGTATTGGTGAATACTACACAACTAGACTAAAGCAAAAGAGAAGCGGTTAGCTCACTGGATGAGGATTCGGAAGGAGCAGGGTTAGAAACCACTCCCAAAATCATGTGAGATGATATCCAGACAGTTACTATAAAGAGAAAGTGGTCAAATTTATTTCCTTCCATATCCAGACTTACCCTCACTTTGGCCGTAATGACCTTGTCGTCCACAGACATCAAGTCGTAACCTTTCTTTCATTTTTCTTGGTTGCAAAAAATTGCTCGATGATAGGTCTGAATTACAAGCCATCATAATTCAAGACGACGTCCCTCTTCTAAAAGTGCTTAGTTGATCAGAAAGCTACGGAATTTCAAGTGCGAATTGTTAGGAAGTTCATCTTATTTACCAATTCTTCACCCACTTATTTTAAGTAGTCTCGCATGTAAATACAATTCTTCCTGGAAAAGGTTTCTAGTCCAATGAGGAGGATGTTCTGATATTTGCAGATTGTATTTTTCAGATTTCTTAGATAAAATTCATGGATGAAACCTACTCACTAGAAGAAACTCTGCACCAAAACGTATTGCCCAGAAAGTGATCTTCACGTTAGAGTCATCCTTTTGCAGCCACCAAGCGAGGTGATGCTGATGTTAGCACACTGGACTCTCCGTCCACTTGGTGCTGCGGTTGCAGGTAGCGTCTGAAGTGAACACAAAAGTGATTTCTTAAGGACGAATGTGTTAGAAATAAAACTGTGTCAGCAGATATAGCATTACATTTTTAGTTGAAAAAAATATAATGATATTTTTCAAGCGTTCAAAGAGGGCGATCCTATTAAGGCTACTAAACATGAAGTACTTAATTTTATACAAGTGCATTTATTTCACAGATTTATTGCTTTCGTCACTTGCTTTATTATTTCTCATTTTGACTTAGATTTAATGAAACTAAATTTCTTCTTTCTTTCCTTGATCTTACTCCTGGTTTGGCAATGTTAGTCGTAGAGGCTGGCCATATGCCCGCCCTTGCTGTTGCCATACTTCACCCCCCCCCCCTCACTACAAACACAAGGTGCAATATTTGTATCTCATCCGTCTGCGTCGGGAGTTATCTAGTCTGTAAGTGTGAGAATGTCTTCCAAGTGTTTACAAGTTGTGTAACTGAGGAGGTACGTGGAGACTGACCAAATATTGAGCTAGTCTGATGGAAACCACCTAAAAACCTCAACTGGGCAGGCTGGCACACTGGCTACCGTTGCTAATCTGGTGGACAGATTCTATCTGCCACTAGTGAACACCTATTCCCCCTACCCCTACCCCAACTATCCCAAATCCCGAAAGTGGCATACTGACACCAGTGACTAGATAGGTGGGCCATTTAATGAGACTAAACGGTATACTGATTTAAGTGTTCTTAAAAAAGATAGACGTGACTTGAAATGCTCTAACTTCTTGACTGAGAGCAATTGTGTCACACTGGGACTCAAACGCAGACTCCTGCATTTCGTGGACAATGCTGTCTCCATGCACATCAGACACAAGTGCTTGAGTCTAACACCTGAAATCACTGCAGCTCTTCAAACTCTAGACATGCATGACTTCCTCAATTAAAGCTCCTGGGAAAGAGGATATGAGGAAAGCTACAGGAACTTGAGCATCCTTATTGCATACTCAGTCCATGAGTTATCAAGTGGGCATATGAGCTGAGATAACAATTTTTTATTGAGGTCATTTCTGATTTCAGGCTACACCTGGGGCAGTTGAGTGAAATGTATTCATGGTCACCCAGGGGAACCCCAGTACAGCCCACACACTCCTCAACCTTCCCTCTCCCCGAGACCTGCCCATGCACTTGTATGTGTTACATTCCAGGTCACATCTCTCCTTCGTCCCCTTTCCATCTTGGAAAATAGGGAAGTTTAAAAGAAGGCGCGAAATGCTTGGACCAATAGGAACCGAGTTCTCTCCTCACCTTCCCTATTTTATTTTTTAAAAATCCTGTTGCCTGAGTCTCCTCATTCGAGTTCAGAGGTGAAAAGATCACCATTGTCAGGGACCTGCAGCGCTCCTAGACAAAATAAGAACAATAAGACTTTCATTTGAAAGTAAGCGTTTGTCCATCTGTTATTATTAATATTTTACTGTTATAATCATTTATTAATATATTCATTTATATGTTCATATTGTTATTTACCAGCATCTCTTTGTAGTCCTGTCTGGTACTGGCAGAATGCTGGGCCAGTATGTGTTTGACATACTTTTGTGCGTAAAAAATTTTTTTGTTTATTTATAGACACAATCACATGTTTATGACTCAGTTATAACCGGTTTCGGCCATGCAATGACCATCTTCAGATGCTAAAACAATACAAAAGAAAATTTATATTAATACCTAAAAATAAGTGCACTATTTAAGCATGCTTATTAGTGATGTAATTGAAATACATATAGTTCATACCTATAGGCGGCAAAAACTGAAAAAAGGTTCATGCGTTGTCAAACTAGCTATAAAATGTAAAACACCTGTCTTATATAGATATAAAAATTCGTTAGATTGTGTTCACCCTCTTTGTGCTAGATGAACCATTTGTATTTCGCATAAATTCAGTTACATCATTAATAAGCGTGGTCAAATAGTGCACTTATTTTTGGGTTTTAATATAAATTTTCTTTTGTATTGTTTTAGCATCTGAAGATGGTGATTGTATGGCTGAAACGGGTTATGACTGTGTCATAAACAAGTGATTGTGTCTATAAATAAACAAAAAAGAATTTACAAGAGAATCAATCACCCACTCCATAGACAAAAAATCGTTTCTTCCAAAAACTTTTGTCCGTGCCACGGCAGCAGCAGAAGGCACAGTCTTCCTAACCTGTACCACCACCACAGCCATTGCAGCAGCCACCACTGGAACTTCCTCACCTCACCCATCCTCGGTTAAGTTCTAGCAGAATACTTCTATTTGCCAACACATGTAATTTGACTGCTATTGGGTCTGAATGTGTGAATGTAGTCGTAGCATCTGACAATGACTATGAAGCATTAATTCAAATAGAAAACTTTCAATGTGTTGATGCCAGAGTGAAGTATTCTTAATAAGAATGGGACTTCCTGTGCAGAGTGACAGCAGTGGAGTACATAGATAAGAAGACGACCACCGAGTATGATCCATTGAATTGACATTCATATATTTGTAAGGAATGTTCCAATAGTCAGTATGCATGTGGAAGCTGTGCTTGAACTGATTATGGGGGCACAAGGATCTACATAAAACGAATTAGTATTCTTAATATGCTGTGCTTTAAGGATTGCTATAGACAGACTGAATCACTGGTGTCTGTATGCTAGAGCTGTGTACCACGACTTTGTGAACTATTTGCGCAGAAACATAAATATGTAATATGAATTTATAAATATGTAAATAATATGAATCAATTAGAACATTGTATTAATGCATGTATGCAGCCAGTGTCAAAGTATACAGGTGTTGACTTTATAAGTATAAAGTCCATAGATCCAGAATTCTCAGATAGTATTGCCATTTACATTGTCATGACTACTGGACTGAATGTAATACAAGCTAAATTTAAGGCTCAATTGTTTCTAAAATATTGCACAATAGAATGGAAGTAAAATCTATTTTATTCTGTTGCCTGAGCCTTTATCCAGCAGTTTGCGCAGGATCATCACTGTTACAATCGGATTTGGCAAGGTTAATTTGAAGGGATGGCCGGATGCCTTTCCCGCCGCCACCCCATACCCCCTGGGACGGAGTCAGTGTATCCCAGCTGTCTGTGAAAGTGTTGCAAATGTCTGCGAGTCAAGTAACTGAGGCGGGACGTGGGAACCAGCCTGGTATTCACCTAGTGGGTCGTGGAAAAGCGCCTAAAAACCACATCAAGGTTAGCCAGCACACCAGCCCTCATCAGTAATCTGCCGGGCGGATTCGATCCGGGACCAACGCACCTACCTCAGTCCAGGAAGCAGCACATTAGTGCTCTCAGCTAACCTGGCGGCTCAAAACAATGGAAGTAAAATGTACATATCGAAAATAAAAACAAAATTTTCCCCACAAATTCTTCTTATTTTTGTCCTGCCTTATCATAGAAAGCTACATATATTGTTGAAAGAGTGAGAAGCACACAAAATACTGTTACTTGCCATGAGTTGCAGCTAGTACACCACTGCCCTCATCACCGCTGCCACCGTCAGCATCCGGCCTACTACCCACCACATCAAATGGTGCCTTTATACAGCACCAGCAATGGGAGACAGTGTCCAACGACCATAGAGATCCAGCATGAGAATTTCACTCTGCAGCGGAGTGTGCGTTGATACGAAACGTCCTGGCAGATTAAAACTGTGTGCCGGCCCGAGACTCGAACTCGGGACCTTTGCCTTTCACGGACAAGTGTTCTACCAACTGAGCTACCCGAGCACGACTCATGCCCCGTCCACACAGCTTACCCGCGAAAGGCAAAGGTCCCGAGTTCGAGTCTCGGTCCGGCACACAGTTTTAAT
Source organism: Schistocerca piceifrons (assembly GCF_021461385.2). Lineage (NCBI taxonomy): Eukaryota > Metazoa > Arthropoda > Insecta > Orthoptera > Acrididae > Schistocerca > Schistocerca piceifrons. The sequence goes on along the minus strand of NC_060139.1, from coordinate 931,618,815 downwards.
CTGCCAGGAAGTTTCAACCATAGAGATAGTCGTACAGCCGACTCTAGGTCAAGAATCACTGACTTGAGAGCAGCCAGTTCGATAAGGTACTCACATCATCCGACAACCCTAAAAATACAGCCATGGGTAAGCCGAGAACTGCTGGCTCTAGACCCACCATTCCATCAAGCCACACAAATTGTCTGACGACTGTAGAGTTACAGCTACACGTACACTGGTAGTCAGTGGCTCGAGGGCTAAATTCCGTAAGCCGCACCACACCTTCTTCTCTGAGAGCCGTAGTCAATATTCGAGTATGAATTAAAAATTAATCAAAATACACTACTGGCCATCAAAATTGCTACACCAAGAAGAAATGCAGATGACAAACGGGTATTCATTGGACAAATATATTATACTAGAACTGACATGTGATTACTTTTCACGCAATTTGGGTGCATAGACCCTGAGAATTCAATACCCAGAACAACCATCTGCGGCCGTAATAACGGCCTTGATACATCTAGGTATTAAGTCAGAGATAGCTTGGATCCATGGTCTCCGAGCTAATAGTCCATGCTGATGCAAACGTCGTCGAACTGTTCGTGAAGACTCTTGTTGTCTTGCAAACGTCCCCATCTGTTGACTCAGGGATCTAGACGTGGCTGCACGATCCGTTACAGCCATGCGAATAAGATGCCTGTCATCTCGACTGCTAGTGATACGAGGCCGTTGGGATCCAGCACGGCGTTCCGTATTACCCCCTTGAACCCACCGATTCCATATTCTGCTAACAGTTTTTGGATGTCGATCAACGCAAGCAGCAATGTCGCGATACAATAAACCGCAATCGCGATAAGCTACAATCCAACCTTTATCAAAGTCGAAAACGTGATGGTACGCATTTCTCCTCTTTACACGAGGCATCACAACGTCTCACCAGGCAACGCCGGACAACCGCCGTTTGTGTATAAGAAGTCGGTTGGAAACTTTTCTCATGGCAGCATGTTTTAGGTGTCGCCACCGGTGCCAACCTTGTGTGAATGCTCTGAAAAGCTAATCATTTGCATATCAGAGCATGTTCTTCCTGTCGGTTAAATTTCGCGTCTGTAGCACGTCATCTTCATGGTGTAACAATTTTAATGGCCAGTAGTGTATGTAGTCACCAAGGGTTGGTGAATAACTTATCTGAATCCTAAAGAAAATTAGACTCCCTTTACTGTAACTCAGCCTACTTCCTAAGTGTGGTAACAACAAATATTATTGCAGCCAATCATGCAGGTAGGGCAACCACAGCTATCGCCAATGATATTGGGTATTAAGAAACCGCTTCAGTGTATTCAGTCCTTTATTTTAAGATCACCATCGGTTTTGTGGCATTAAAAACCACATCCTCAGGTGATCATATATATCCAAAACATTATACCTAAAGTGCTCGGAACTTTGTGTCCAAAATTCGTTGGCCATCAGATCGCTAAAAGGCGATATGTCAAAGAATAAAACAGTCAGATGAATGGATTGCTTCCAGTTTAATTTGCTGGGTGGTGCCATTTCTTTGGTCTACAGACAATCATGAATAGGGGAGATGGCCACTTGCTGCGTCTAACAGAAGCGCATCACATGGCCGTGTCCCATATTCGCAATTGTCTATACAAGTGGCCCCATCCACCATATGGGATTGAAGTCAATCCATCCATCAGGCTGTTTTATTCAATGGCATACCGGCATTTAGAGGCGTTTTATTGTGACAGATAACGAATGTTCGGTACAAAGTTTCAAGCCTTTTAGCTCTAATGTTATACTTAAATGTTCACCCTCAGATGTGCCAGTTAATGCCATGAAACCGATAGCAGTCTAAAAATAAAGGACTAAACACAGCTGAAGCGATTTATCAATACCCTAGACACATATTATTATTTTAAGAACGAAAAAAAATACACTGAGAAGGAAATCAATTACTTGTTTCATCTTTACAACCAATACATTGCAGTATAACAGGATCAATCTGGTGTTGTGCATTCACATCATAACGTTGATAGCGTGCCTCATGTTTAGAAAAAAACAGAACACTCTTCAACATTTGAGGTAGTTCAGTATGAGAAACGTGATTAAACGGCTAAATAGAGGTGGCGTACATCACAACTATTTCTTCACTTTTCTCTTAGTATCCTTCATCGCAACAGTGATCTGCCGTGTGAAGTAGAAGGCGGCGTACATAACGGCGCACGTTGACAGCAAGATGAAAGCGATGACGTCGAGTAGCAGCAGCTGCCACCAGTGCAGGTCGAGGGCAGCACTGCGCATGTGCAGGGCCCCTTGTGACGTATCACATACTCCACCCACCACACGGCACGCTCCAAAGAGTCCGCCTGGTGTTCGCGGAATATCTCTGATAGCCTGTTCATGTTCTCTTTGTACCTGCACAGGAAGACGAAAGGTATGAGTAGGAAGAGATACGAGCAGAAAGTTCGTAGAGTTTTTCCATGAGCTAAATAAACAAAACAGATAAACGTAACAACATGGTTCAAATGGCTCTGAGCACTACGGGACTTAACATCTGAGGTCATCAGTCCCCTAGAACTTAGAACTACTTAAACCTAACTAACCTAAGGACATCACACAGATCTATGCCTGAGGCAGGATTCGAACCTGCGACCGTAGCGGTCTGGCCAGCTAAACATAACAGAGACTTTATAGTCGTCAATAATGTATTTCCCTTCACTAGTTACGATAGTCTGCCAACGCTGGCATAACTTTTCGGTTCCGCGACTGTGGAAATCACGTGGTTTTGAGACGAAGAACTTGTCGAGTCACGTTCGGAGCGTAGTTTTATCCAGAAAGGAAAGTCCTCGAAGGCTGTTCGATAAAGAGTGGAAAAGGTGAATATCTGTGGGCCCTAGATCAATTGATTAAGGTGAGTGCAGAATAACTTCCCATGCGAACTCCCGTGCAGTGAGTGTCTTTTTTATTTCCTCTGGGAAGCAGTTTTTAGTACAACACACCGTCGTTGTTCCACCACATGTAAAACACTTATTTTTTGTGTATGTATACAGGTTGCTTGTTTTTTTTTTCTTTTTTTTTTCTTTTTTTTTTTTACGCGGGGTTGCGGTTTGTTTGGGCTGAACCATTCCTTCTTTTCCTTATGCTAGCATAAAGACACCATTTCTCGTCACACTAACAATACAGGATACGAATGGTCAGTGTTGTTCACGAGCTAATTGATGACAGTCTAGCAGAGGTGCACATATAGCCACCTGCTGATTTTTATGATTTTTTTCTTAGATAATGCAGTGCCCATACACCAGAATTTTCAACCTCTCTTAATGCATCTAAATTTTTCTCGATGATGAAATAGCCAGAGTTCGTCACATCTGCCAGTTCTCGGGTACACTGACGTCGTTTATCGTGAATTAGATCTATCTAAATATGGAGAGTGACTAATATCAAAACGATACTCTTTAAAACGAGAAGACCATTTGCTTACTGTATTTTGTCCAATGTCATTGTCTCATGCACGACGAAAATGTCTCTGGATGACTCCGCTGCTGTCACCCCTGTGCTAAACTCAAACAGAAAAGTAGGTCGTTTGAGCTGTGGTAAAATTTGCTGTTTTGAAGAGCGCGCCGCAGCGCGTAGTGTGAAGCAGTCGCCCTCCGCTTCTGGTGGTGGCGCCGCTGTGGCAATCCCAGCTTTGGTGTCTCCCTCTGGTGGGAAAGGGGAAAAGTTGCCTGTTCACATGCATTTAAGGGGCGCTATGAGCTCGGCAGTTGGTCGGTACGAGTCGGTCAGTCGGTTTGAGTCTAGGAGCAGTGTGTCAGTCTCGGCGAGTCGGTCAATTGGTCAGCCGGGTCAGTGTGTAGCAGTCAGTGTCGGTCTGTCGTCCGCAGTGCTAGTATGTGTTAGGCCGCCAGTCTGCTCGAGTTTGCTCAGGCAATGGACATTGGTGGTTGGATTGATCGGTAGGTCGGTCTCTTCCCGGGGCAGGGATGTCGGGCAGCCTCTGCACGGCTGCGTCCGACCGAGTGTATCGCTTAGTCAATGTCGGTCTGCCGTCTGCAGTGCCAGGATGTCTGTCGTTCGGATCGACCTTTAAGGCCGGTTGGATCGATCGGTTGGTCGGTCGTGCACTGAGACACAAGATGACTTGTCCGTCTTGAGCGTCGGTGCATGCGAGGTCGCCACGTGGGAACCAGTGGGCCGCGCCGTATAGCGAGGGGTAGTGGCTTCGCGGCCGACACGAGACCAACAGGAGTCAACCCACGACATTGGTCTGGTCAGCGCGAGCTGCGACGCCGTGAGACGGGAGATCGACGCGCCTTCCTGCGTCTGTTGAAGTGTCTGGCAGCGGACGGTTTGGAAGAGCGTTTTGGGGGGTGCTGCGCCAGGTCTTCGCCAGAAATAGTAGTTATTAGAAGTTAAGTGATTCGTGATATGTTGTTTCATTTACTTGTTTTCATGGTCAGTCTTTCGTCCCCAGCTCGCTCGCCTTTCTTTCGTCCACATTTGTTAGGCAGTTAGTGTCTGTCTGTCGGTCGGTCTGCCATACGTTAATAGTTGCCTCTGTCATGTTTCTCGGATTAGGTATTAACGAATTTATAGAATTAAGGTGTAAAGGCCGAATTCCTTGCGAGGCGGTATATGTGTAATGTAGAGCATGTTGTAGATTTTATGTAAGTCTGAATTTCATGGGTTTTATTTCAATAGTCATTTTATAAAGCTGCCACCCATCCACCGTAAGAGTCTTTAAAAAAACAAAACAAATTGCACTTTCGGTGGCAAATAATTTCGTAGTGTGAGTGTTTGTACCATTTCCATCCTTCTTACGCGGTGCATAGTAATATGTTTGTGTGAGTTGTTAAAATTTTTAGTTTAAAGTAATCTGGTATGCTGCAGATTTGCACCAGTGTAGTTTTTCAGAGGTTGTTGTGAGCGGTCGTGACTACGGCCGTGTTGAAAGGGAGCGGCAAACTTCTCAGCCCGAAGGCTCATACTGTCAATATTGTTCTTTCTGCCTCTAAATAAAATTGTAACTTGTTATTTCGAGGGTGCTTTTCTGCTTATAAATTTTAAATCTATTTTGAAAAGGCTTTTATGAATGAAATTCCCATTTGTTAAAGGTAATTTCATTTTCATCAGTTACTTCTTGGCAACTACTTCCACGCTCACCTAGTGTGATTAAATGTGTTAATGTTCTTGATGAATCGCTAGTAAACAAAGTAAATTCTTTAAGAAAAGATTTTGAAATTTTAAATTCCCGGTTCATCGTTAATGTCCTGATTTCTCCACTTGGCGTTCCATTGTCTAGCGTCCACAGCTTGACTCACCAACTCACAAAATGACGATATGTAAACTCAAATAGCAACAGTGAACTACAAATAAAATACAACAATCTACAAACAGACCTGTTGCAGTCGAAATACCAACATGTACAACAAAAACGCTATGAAGTTATGCACAATATTTTAGATGTTGTGCTTTATCTTTTGTGCTTGCTAAGAAAAGAAGGGCAGAAATTCTACTTAATCGTTTGTTTAGTTTTGGTTTCCCCAAACGTGTTTCATTATCTTCTGTCATATGTTGACTCGGTTTTGTCTATTATCAACAAAAAAAAACAACGCAGCTGTACAAATGAACATAGCATACCTACACTACAATAGTACGTGACCTGACAGAAGTTATGTGATAAAATCAATTAAACACGAGTGTAACTGTCAAGAGCAGTAGTACTAAAAGAAATGAGTCTTTTAATACGCCTAAAACAACGAGAAATAAGATTACAACATCAGATGCCGTAAATAACACGACACATAACTCGCATTTCAATCTGAAGTGAACAAAGAACAGAAAAATACAAAATGATTTATTGTTTGCATGTGGCAAACTGTAGAAAGCATGATAGATGATAGGCAGCAGCCGCAGCCAAGACAGAGCAGCAACACTTTACGAGTTCCTAACCAGCAGCGAATTATATTGTTTCATCTGCTTGTTAGTCTACACTACTGGCCATTAAAATTGCTACACCACGAAGATGGCGTGCTACAGACGCGAAATTTAACCGACAGGAAGAACATGCTCTGATACGCAAATAATTAGCTTTTCAGAGCATTCACACAAGGTTGGAACCAGTGGCGAGACCTACAACGTACTGACATGAGGTAAGTTTCCAAACGATTTTTCATACACAAACAGTCGTTGACCGGCGTTGCCTGGTGAAACGTTGTTGCGATGCCTCGTGTACGGAGGAGGAATGCGCACCATCACGTTTCCGACTTTGATAAGGATCGGATTGCAGCCTGTCGCGATTATGGTTTACCGTATTGCGACATTGCTGCACGCGTTGGTCGAGATCCAATGACTGTTAGCAGAATATGGAATCGGTGGGTTCAGGAGGGTAATACGGAACGCCGTACTAGATCCCAACGGCCTCGTATCACTAACAGTCGAGATGACAGGCACCTTATCCGCATGGTTGTAACGGATCGTGCAGCCACGTCTCGATCACTGAGTAAACAGATGGGGACGTTTGCAGGACAACAACCATCTGCACGAACAGTTCGACGGCGTTTGCAGCAGCATGGTCTATCAGCTCGGAGACCATGGCTGCGGTTACCCTTGACGCTACATCATAGACAGGAGCGCCTGCGATGGTGTACTCAACGACGAACCTGGGTGCACGAATGGTAAAACGTAGTTTTTTCGGATGAATCCAGGTTCTGTTTACAGCATCATGATGGTCGCATCCGTGTTTGGCGACATCGCGGTGAACGCACATTGGAAGCGTGTATTCGTCATCGCTATACTGGCGTATCACCCGGCGTGATGGTATGAGGTGCCATTGGTTACACGTCTCGGTCACCTCTTGCTCGCATTGACGGCACTTTGAACAGTAACACATTTCAGATGTAACTTCCTGGCAGATTAAAACTGTGTGCCCGACCGAGACTCGAACTCGGGACCTTTGCCTTTCGCGGGCAAGTGCTCTACCAACTGAGCTACCGAAGCACGACTCACGCCCGGTACTCACAGCTTTACTTCTGCCAGTACCTCGTCTCCTACCTTCCAAACTTTACAGAAGCTCTCCTGCGAATCTTGCAGAACTAGCACTCCTGAAAGAAAGGATATTGCGGAGACATGGCTTAGCCACAGCCTGGGGGATGTTTCCAGAATGAGATTTTCACTCTGCAGCGGAGTGTGCGCTGATATGAAACTTCCTGGCAGATTAAAACTGTGTGCCCGACCGAGACTCGAACTCGGGACCTTTGCCTTTCGCGGGCAAGTGCTCTACCAACTGAGCTACCGAAGCACGACTCACGCCCGGTACTCACAGCATATCAGCGCACACTCCGCTGCAGAGTGAAAATCTCATTCTGGAAACATCCCCCAGGCTGTGGCTAAGCCATGTCTCCGCAATATCCTTTCTTTCAGGAGTGCTAGTTCTGCAAGGTTCGCAGGAGAGCTTCTGTAAAGTTTGGAAGGTAGGAGACGAGGTACTGGCAGAAGTAAAGCTGTGAGTACCGGGCGTGAGTCGTGCTTCGGTAGCTCAGTTGGTAGAGCACTTGCCCGCGAAAGGCAAAGGTCCCGAGTTCGAGTCTCGGTCGGGCACACAGTTTTAATCTGCCAGGAAGTTTCATATCAGCGCACACTCCGCTGCAGAGTGAAAATCTCATTCTGGAAACATCCCCCAGGCTGTGGCTAAGCCATGTCTCCGCAATATCCTTTCTTTCAGGAGTGCTAGTTCGGCAAGGTTCGCAGGAGAGCTTCTGTAAAGTTTGGAAGGTAGGAGACGAGGTACTGGCAGAAGTAAAGCTGTGAGTACCGGGCGTGAGTCGTGCTTCGGTAGCTCAGTTGGTAGAGCACTTGCCCGCGAAAGGCAAAGGTCCCGAGTTCGAGTCTCGGTCGGGCACACAGTTTTAATCTGCCAGGAAGTTTCATATCAGCGCACACTCCGCTGCAGAGTGAAAATCTCATTCTGGAAACATCCCCCAGGCTGTGGCTAAGCCATGTCTCCGCAATATCCTTTCTTTCAGGAGTGCTAGTTCTGCAAGGTTCGCAGGAGAGCTTCTGTAAAGTTTGGAAGGTAGGAGACGAGGTACTGGCAGAAGTAAAGCTGTGAGTACCGGGCGTGAGTCGTGCTTCGGTAGCTCAGTTGGTAGAGCACTTGCCCGCGAAAGGCAAAGGTCCCGAGTTCGAGTCTCGGTCGGGCACACAGTTTTAATCTGCCAGGAAGTTTCATATCAGCGCACACTCCGCTGCAGAGTGAAAATCTCATTCTGGAAACATTTCAGATGTGTTACGACCCGTGGCTCTACCCTTCATTCGATCCCTGCGAAAGCCTACATTTCAGCAGGGTAATACACGACCGCATGTTGCAGGTCTGTACGGGCCTCTCTGGATACAGGACACTTTCGACTGCTGCCCTGGTCAGCACATTCTCCAGATCTCTCACCAATTGAAAGCGTCTGGTCAATGGTGGCCGAGAAACTGGCTCGTCACAATACGCCAGACACTACTCTCGGTGAACTGTGCATGGGAAGCTGTACCTGTACACGCCGTCCAAGCTCTGTTTGACTGAATGCCCAAGCGTATCAAGACTGATATTACGTCCAGGGGTGGTTGTTCTGGGTACTGATTTCTCAGGATCTATGCACCCAAACTGTGTGAAAATGTAATCACATGTCATTTCTAGTATAATATATTTGTCCAATGAAAACCCGTTTATCATCTGCATTTCTTCTTGGTGTAGCAATTTTAATGGCCATTAGTGTAATTTATTAGACATTTCCTGCCTTTTTGTGATGCCTACAGTAGAAATCTGCAGCGTCTGTGGACAGACCTATGACTGTCTGTATAGTGTACTTTTCCACGGACTTTAGCAAAGATAGGGACTGTGATTGCTGTGTGCGGATGTGACACTTTGCTCTCAGCTTCAGGCTGTGTTGGCTTCGGGTACACAGCTTGAGGCAGCAGTGGATAGGTATCACTTATGTGGGCCGCCTGTGGGGACCCAGCCGGCGTCCATAACGACCATTACGAGGTCGCCATTCACTCCGCCCCAATGGCGAGGCCAGTTACTGCTTACATTGAGGTTGACCTCTCATCCGTGGTAGAATGGAAGTCGCCTCAGGGCATAGCAGGCTGCGAAAAACTTCTCAGGGTCGAAGGTAAGGCCTCCAATGTTAGTCTGACAAACAGCTTCCAGCTGCTGTCTGTGGCTGACACTTTCAGCCAGATGCAGTCGCTTGTCCTCTCAGCCTGCAAGATCCGTACAGTCATAGAGGATATGGTTATTGGTAGTTGGGAACTCCAATGTTAGACGCGTTATGGGACCCTTCAGGGACACGGCTACCAAGGATAGAGCGAAAGTCAATGCGCACTCAGTGTTCATACTGGCTGGAATCATTCCATCTTCCGACGCCATGAAGAGTACAGTGTGCAACGCCAACTACAGGTAATGGCTCACGTTCATACCACAGAGGTGCGTCGCTTTCGATCGGAAGAAGTTATCTCTGGTTTCGAGCGAGTGGTAAAGGCTGCCATTCTTGCTTACTGGATGGACGCAGAGCTCACCATTTGCAGCACAGGGACCGATTGCGAACTTGTGTTACATAGCCGACTGTAGGGTCTGAATCAGAGGCTCAGATGGTTTTGTTACAATGTAGGCTGCAGATTCTTCGACTTGCTCTATAGGGTGGTGGAGTTCCGGCTTCCGCTAAGTAGGTGAGGAGTCCATTACACACAGGAGGTGGCTACACAGGTAGCGCTAATACGAAGCACTGATGCTCTAATCATTACAGTCACTGAAAGCTGATTAAAGTCAGAGGTAAATTCTGTCGACATTTCTGGGTAGGACCTAACGGTGCTCGGAGAGTACAGGCTAAATGCAGTTGGCGGTGGCGTGTTTGTTGCTGTTAGAAGTTCCACGTCTTCTCCTAAACCTCATATCACTTATTATTAAGGAAGAATCGCTGTGGGGAGTAAGAACCACCTACTATCAAAGGCATGGTGGAGGGGGTGAAAATTGATTAAGGCTCACACCTCGTCAGTACCCAGAACTTACTAATCCTGTATTTGCGAATGAGAGCACTTAGTGAGTTCTAACAAACTTTATACAAAATTTCAAATCTTTACGAAACTTTTTCTCGCGGAAAACCCCCTCAAAATTATGAAAAAAATTATTGCTTACTACATTTTTGCTGTTCATGCTTCAGGCATGGCGTTTTAAGTTGTATACACGGCATACTTGGCAGACACTGTTCACATGTGCCACTGAATATTGTGAGGCAGATAATTCAGGAGATATAACCTCATAAACTCTTGAGATGCGTGAAAAACTACCACACTATACATGACGTTTAAATTTATTATTTCCTTCCTACTAACTCTATTCGCAACACGTTTCGTAGACGCATCTACACTGAAGTGCCAACGAAACTGGTATAGGCATGTGTATTCAAATACGGAGATATGTATATAGGCAGAATACGGTACTCCGGTCGGCAACGCCTATATAGGGCAGGTGTCTGACGCAGTTGTTAGATCGGTTACTGCTGCTACAATGGCAGGTTATCAGGATTTAAGCGAGTTGTTATAGTCGGCGCACGAGCGATGGGACACAGCATCTCCGAGCTAGCGATGAAGTGGGGATTTTCCCGTTTGACCGTTTCACGAATGTACCGTGAACATCAGGAATCCAGTAAAACATCAAATCTCCGACATTACTGCGTCCGGAAAAAGATCCTGCAAGACCGAGACCAACGGCTATTGCACAGAATCGTTCAACGTGACAGAAGTGCAATCCTTCCGTAAATTGATATAGATTTCAATGCTGGGCCATCAACAAGTGTCAGCGTGCGAACATTCAACGAAACATCATCGATATTGGCTTTCAGAGCCGAAGGCCCACTCGCGTACCCTTGATAACTGCACGACACAAAGCTCTACATCTCGCCTGGACTCGTCATTACAGACATTGGACTTTTGGTGACTGGAAACATGTTGCCTGGTCGGACGAGTCTCGTTTCATATTGTGCGGATGGACGCGTACGGGTTTGGAGACAATCTCATGAATCCATAGACCCTGCATGTCAGCAGGGGACTGTTCAAGCTCTGTAATGGTGCGGTGTGTATACTGTTGGTGTTTTATGGGACTCGTGATACATTTAGATATGACTCTGATAAGTGACAAGTACGTAAGCACCCTCTCTGATCACCTGCATTCATTCATGTGCATTGTGCATTGCGAGAGATTTGGGCAATCGAGCAAGACAATTCGACACCCCCACACGTCCAGAATTGCTGCAGAATGTCTCCAGGAACACTCTTCTGAGTTTAAACACTTCCGCTGGCCGCCAAACTCCCTAGACATGAACATTATGGGGCATAACAGGAATGCCTTGCAATGTGCTGTTCAGAAGAGATCTCCATCCCCTTGTACTCTTACGGATTTATGGACAGCCCTGTAGGATTCATGGTGTCACTTCCCTCCAGCACTACTTCAGACTTTAGTCGAGTTCATACCAGACTGTGTTGCGACTCTTCTGCATGCTCGTGGGGGCCCTACACAATATTAGGCAGGTGCAACAGTTTCTTTGGCTCTTCAGTGTGTGTATGCCCTTGAAAGTGCCCACCAAGTTATATCATTGTATGACCCTTAGTTCAAGAGAAATGATGTCACAATCGTTAACCTACGTAAAAACGAAACTGCCAGGGGAATTTCGGTGGAGATACAGGAGAAGTATGTGTACATACATATATGTGTGATATGAGTGAAATACATGTAATAAGTGCGCATGCGGGCAAAGCTCCTGATAAAAAGCTCCTCCTAAACACCTGGATCGATTTCAATCAAAACTAGTACACACATTAATTACTATGTGAAAATAAATGCTGTGGGGGTAAAACCAGCAACCTCGTATTGGAGTGGGGATAATAATGCGGAGAGAGACTGTAGGCTTCAATCCAGTAAGCAGGTTCAAATTAATGTAGGTTGCGGTAGTTACGTAGCGATGAAGAGGTTTGCACAGGATAGACTACTACAGAGAGGTGCATCATATCACTGTTCGGACTGAGGACCACTACAACAACAAGGCAACGATTATTAGAGTCGGGTCAGTGGTCTAACAGATGATTGCGCTGGAGAGATGAACGTCACTAAGTGTAACAGTCTCGAGCGATTATTTAATATTATATTACATCACATTATATTGGTGAAAAACATAAGTGTAACGGACATCATCTGAAGTAATTGTAGTTTCCTAGAGGCATTTGCAGAAATTTCACTTAGTTTGTTTGGTAAAAAATGATGAGACTTGAACTAAGGTATCTTTTTTCTTTGCCTCTGCGTTATGGTAGAGGACAGACATAAATAACTGTTCTCGTGATTGGCTGTATACTAACATTACTCATGTTTATAGGCTGTGGACCAACTGTCAATAAATAAACTGGATGATATGTAACGAGTTTTAGTAATGTGTAATAAACCTTATGAATCAACTTCCATAACGAATTTGTCTATTTCTTTTAGCAGCATTGGACAGCAAATCATATATTGATTTTTCCTGCTGTGAGGAATTATACAGTACGGGCAAAGCTTTAATTATCCTTCAGGTAAGTCCGATGCCATAACGGAGAATAGGAATCCAGCTCCAACACCGATCGGCTAGAAAGAAGGTATTTAATGGCTAAGAGAGGACCTGCTTTGGCCATCCAGTAGTCTGGGTAGCAAATTTCTAATTCATTATATAATGATCCCAGATCTCTAACAATAATATTATAGGATTCCAATAAACCACAAATAGACGACTAGGGCATGAAAACAGTGTGGCTTTAGCAGTCACTAGATAATTCGGCTCTATTTGTTCGTCAGCACGTTAACGACATGGCGTGCAGTTTCCTTGGTAAGGCGGAAGCGTGGACGCTCTCTTGTAGTCGATGTGGATGCGAATCTTCACGGAAGAGTGTAGAAACAGCCCAGTTAACTTTTCTTCTCTTTCACCAGTGCAGCATAAACATGCCTACAGTAAATCTGGCCATAACCTGTCCACAATTCTCACAAGGGCATTCCTTCTTTCTCTGCCACAAAATTTAAAGAGAGTTATAGTTTACCCATTCTCTGTTGACAGATAAAGACATCTGGTGGCTTGGTGATGTTACAGTCACGTTTACACGGTAGAGTAATTTTAGTAAACTCTGAAGAACGTCTTCGGCTTATGACGTAGGTCTCTTCTTTGTGCACGCAATTGCAACAGTCAGAATGAGATAAGAAGAAACTTTTCAGCACTAGAAAAGGAAAGGAAAGCATGAAAATTTAAATTGTAGAAAATTGTCTGTACCTGATGCTGTTTTGTCTATAACTGACATGGTGAGACCGTGGCTGTGTACAATTAATGTAGGTTAATTCTTACAAAGAAGAAAACAGCAACCAGCAACTATTAACACAGTTATTTATTTAGGTAAATAGCGTCCTTACCGGTTTCGAACTGGCAAATTCATCATCAGACGGCTGTACACATGATTTTCAAGATACACTTTACATTATCTTCCGTTTCTGATTTTTATTATTCCACTGTGGTGAAGTGTTTTTGGTGTGATGTTGCCCTACGGTACAAAACAGTGTTTTCTACCGTAGGGCAACAACACACCAAAAATACTTCACCACAGTGGAATAATAAAAATCGGAAACGGAAGATAATGTAAAGTGTATCTTGAAAATCATGTGTACAGCCGTCTGATGATGAATTTGCCAGTTAGAAACCGGTAACAACGCTATTTACCTAAATAAATAACAGTATTAATAGTGGCTGGTTGTTTTCTTCCTTGTAAGAATTAACATACATTGTCTGTACCTGGATTCGACGTTCATAAAGCCACAGCGGGATCTACTGCTCGTGGCATCTAGGGTTCCAACTGCAGCAACATCAATGGAGCATCTACACAGAAGTGGTACTGCGAGGAGTCACCAGTGTCATCGCCTCCCCTGACAACGGCATCAGTTAGACACTGCGCTCCTGCGACAGTATACATTGCTTCAACTTAATACCTCATGCTGGTGTCATGCGATTGCCTTCATCCGACCAGACTCAGAATAATAAAAGTGTTGTTTTTCGCAATTAAGATTTAATAACCTTAGGGGAGCTATAATTTTCTTGCTAATCCTCAATCAGGAAGATTGCATCTTGTGTGTCCTTCAGATTTACCTAGAATAGCGTATCCATGGACATACAGGGGAGACTAGGGCAGGCAGGCACAATTTTTTTCTTGATTTTTTTCCAGCTTGTATATAAAATGTTCCCATTGATCTCTTATTCTTTCGGGATCTTTACAACTAAATAATTATGGAGTCTCACTGATTGTCTATTCATTAAAAAAACTTTAGTAGAGTAATATCATCTACGGCAAGATACCTCACCCATGGCGCAACTTGGCCCAGCATGTGGGACAAGTTGGCCCAGATGATTTTATCATTTAATTAATTAGGACTTTGGTTATTTAATCGAAAAAATGTCGGCTTTAATGTTTATTTTAATATAAATGCCTACAGCTTTATGACACAGGCTACAATCATAAATTGTGGTTTCATTGTTGTAATAACAGTTTGACAGAAAAGTATGTCTGGAACGGTGGTCTGATCATTTAATATTAAAAGACTACGACCAAGGTGTGGACTGGGCCAAGGAATTTACATATGATTTAACACAGAAATAATTTATTCGTAACATACAATACATAACACCAACTACGTAAATCCTGCTTCGATGCTTACAATTGCCCAAAATGGGAGGGCCACCACTTTCGAACTGCAAAAAGGCTTTAATTTAAGAAACTAAAACGCATATTAAAAATAATAATAACACAACACATAAATAAGCGCTAAGTGAACGCACTCTTAAATCTTTAATTATTAATCACAAAGCGTGGTTTTACCACATTTAAATTCTCATTGCAATATAAAACATAAATACATGAATTCACAATACAGCATGGCTTCAAAATTTCTACCTGGACAACCTATGGTCCTAAAACTTTCGTATTAAATTCCAGCCAATCACATTAATAACTTATAAGCACGGTTGGTAAAATACAAACGTTTATACTATACTCAATTTTAACAAACGACAATCACTCAAAAAACAACATCAGAAGTTCGATACGGAGCATGTAAGCCTGTTTTTACAATCTTTCGGACCAAAATAGGCACGACGACCACCATATCAGAAGTGCGCTAGTTGTTTTTAGGATAGGTGCTCCCATTAGCTTAATCACTGAGCAGATATTTACTTAAGCGACAGGTAAGATAGTTAATGCAAATAAAAGGTATTCCTGAAGTTTTTTTCCTCTCTTTTAAGAAGGGGGTTTTAGTAAGGTGAAAATTACACTTTGAGGAGACGCAATAGCAATCTAGCGGGCGCGCCTTCACGAGGACGCCATGCCACTACACACGTACTAAACTAGCCGCGTATCCACTGTTCAAGCCAAACATGAACAACACAGTTCCATATTCCTGACACCCAAATAGCCAGGATCAAAACAAAACCAAAAATCCCAAGACCGCAAGATCCAGCATAGCTTCAGACAGATCTTACTTCATGAGGTTGCCTTCACAAATACAGGTATAGAAATGAAAACAATAACGTGTAACAACATTCCCTAATCAGCACAATGTTCTTCTTTAGGTTCCGGTAGCGGTAGACAACGCTGACATGCCAACGTTAACAAACCTCTAAGGCAACACCCTCCAACTGACAAGCCGAAACCAATGTGACCCCTTATCAGCTCCGTGACAGGACTCGAACCCCCAACTACTGTCAGTGCAACTCACTTAGAAAAAATACAGCGCAAATAGTATGGCGAACACACATACCCATGGATTAACAGAACACTAGACTGAACTAGACAACCTTAATAATACAGCACTAGATCTTAGGAAATAAGGAACTAACTCCCCACCCAAAACTCTGCAACCACAGGGCGGGAGGATGAACTACCAAAACCAGGAAGTGCAAACGTACACAAATAACTACAAAATACACCACTGGGGGTTAGCAACGATGCGCGGAGGAATCTGCACCAGTGTACAGAACAGAGGATTGCCACAGCGGTGGCCACAAGGCGGGAAAGACGACTGGATGAACTCAATCCCAAAGGGCAATCAACTTGAAACATTCACACTTCTTTTCTCCTTTCCTTCGGCGCACTTCGTCGTTTGTCCAGGACTGCTGTGCACAATTCTGAGCCGTCCCCAGTCGTCCCGGCAGACACCGACCCAGCCGAACTGCTCCCGGACCCAAACCCTCGCTGAACGGCGGCTCCACCGCCCCATGATAGTTACTGTTTGTTTGCCTTCGTCGTTGTTTGCAGGCGGTGACTGGATTTCCATCCGCCTCCCGCGGACAACCAGTGAAGAGCGGACAGAGGGCCCAACCAGGCCGGCGTTCCTCCACGGGTAGAAGTTCGGGTTCCGATAAAAACACCCGTACGCGGAAGGCACGATGTCGACGTCACCATAGCAGACGCGAAGGCCACTGCGCGACAATCTCTTCCAGCGGGACCGCGCTCGCCTATAAATAGTACAGGCCAAAGAGTCTGCTGCAGTAAACACGTGAGTCGGTCGTGTTACCAACCTACGGTTTCTAAGTACACCAAAGACAGAACTCGCAATCGATAGTGGGTACAATACGGGCGGGAGTTCAAACGAAAGAGCTTCATAAAAGACCAACCCTGAACAACCGCGGCAAAACGAAATAGAAGCGAAGCAATAAAAGACAGCAACGAGATGCTATAGCCCGATCGCGCCCAAACACTGTCGATTACCAAAAATATTGGCTCCAGATGACTCTCAGGAAAAGAGCCGTGGAAAGATGGAAGTACACACCGCTCAATGTCTAGAAATTTTATCAATCTTCGTCTCAATGCCCAACAGCATCTTCACAGTTCAAACATTATTCAAAAACAGTCCTTTCGCGTTATTTTTAACACGTGACCGTTGTGACCAACGCTTGCATTTTGTCCACTGAATCCATTCATCCCCTAGATAGCTGTGAGGGAAAGGTTTAAGTCACCTACGAGACAGGGCATCCTCATCCTCATTCTCATCGTCTTCATCTTAAACAACCATCTTAGGAATGCCTACTGGCTTACTGGGTTTTATTTGAAGAGTTTTATCGTGTGATTTTGCTTGACGAGGGGAACGTTTTTAGAGTATAAGTTATTATTACGCAGAACACCCATATTTCCCTTTATAGTGTTTTCTTTTCTGTATGTGGAGGCTTGTTGTTGCTTTGTGACGCGTATTTCACTGGAGAGTTGGTCAGTATTGCTGATGTTCTTTATTGTCAGTTTTCTGTCGTTTTCCTTGGTTGCTATTTCTCAGATGGTTGTGTTTTTCATTCGTTGGGTAGCACGATTGGTCAGCTGAAGTGACTTTCAACTTAATAGCCATTGCTTCGACAGCACACTGTGCTCTTGAACAATTGAAGGGCCAACCTAAGCAATGAAAACACAGTCAACAGTATCGGTGTAACATCCACGAGATAAATTTTAGCTACAGTGCGACGAGAGAAAATTATGCCACTGACAGTTATAAACATTATCTATTCGACGTATGAAAAAATAGTGAAAACGAGTGAAAACGATGATAAATATTAATTATTTATGCAATATTCTATGATATAATGGACATATCGATGTGTATCATACAAAGACAATGATAATTGTAAATTCCTTTTATGATCTGCGTTTGTCTTCCTTTTTTTTTTACCCTTTTGTTGGTTGGATTTTGTAGGTTACGGACGCATATCGAACTGAGGTCTGTTAAGAAACTGTAATTATTTGTTAATTATTACTTGAAAACAGATTTCATTATTATTATAAATATGAGCGAATAATTATTTGTAACTTTAATTATTCTCTCAGTAAGCATTATCTGTGTTGATTATTTCTTTCCGCTGCAACGAGCGCAGCCATTGATGATAGCGATTTGTATTGCGTTTTTGTCTGTGTTTTCGTTAGAAACAAATCAAATGTTTGCTGGATGAAGTCTAAATAGCGCACAATACGAAAGTAGATTTTATAGCGTTTAATAAGCATTTTAAATATTTACTTATTTGCTCTAACAATAGAAAGTCTCTGTCAACTGTCTGCCGCAATCTTAACAATTATCTCAGCGGCAAATTCAAATTTAAATTACGCAACTCTGCAGAATAAATGCCGAAGGTAATATAAATGTGTAAAAATAAATGTGCACCGGTGGTCCCGAACTTATTTTAATGAAAATGATTCGAATCAGATTGGTTCTTTAAAAACAGTGCTCATAGCACGATCCTTATAAGAAACTTTTCTAGCTGATGTATGGAGCCGAAATTAACTACTCACGAGTTGCGAAGAATATTGTTTCAGGTAACATACGTCAGTGTTGTGCGCGGCTGATATTCGGTGGTTTCAATGATCATTTTGCTGAAGATAACTGCTTCCATCTTAATCAATAGTTGTATTGAATCTGTTGTATGAACTGTGATTTAGTGACACTTACGCAACTTACAGACAACACTTTAACACGACGTTAACTTGGAGTTCTTTAGCAACTTGATCAAATCTTTAGCCGGAAGAAAAATTATTTAGTAATTACTCAATGTAATAAAATAAGATTATCATTTCCATTTACAAATTAGTTAAATACCAAACTACTGAATAACACAGCGAACGCCACATCGGGATCGGGTCTATCTGTTATGTAAGAGGGAATCGGTGACAAAAAATGAAACAGAAATAAAAATGAAAACCACATACTTGCCACCGGATAAAAATCAGTGCAAGACACAATTTGCTTACGTAAAAATTGCATTCTATGTGATGTAGACTTTGATTACGAATATACGTATTAGATAAGAGTACTTACTTTCATAAAGAGAATGGGGCAGGCTGATCATATGAACAGAGGTGCCACCGTTCTCCATTGTCATATTGGAATTATTTTAGCTCTTTTATGAAAACGTTTAGAACTTTACCACTATAAACATTTTTAAAATAATTCTTAAACTATGGACTTCAATCGCTCTACTTATTTGTTTAGTAAGAGTATTGTATTCGAGTACACAACAAAATAGCTTGAGTAAGCAAAACTTACTTTCACGAACAAGAAACCACGAAATGTGTGGCTAGCCTCACTCGAAAATTTAACTGTATTGACGTGTCTGTGCAAAAACGACGGTACTGTTGCTACCAACCCCCTTGGTCGGTTGCGTGTTCTGACAGGAGTTTCACGAAATAATATCAACTACTCATCGTGCCTCTAAGGTGAATGTGCCCCTGTCTCACATAATTGGTACTAACTCTCATTTTCTGTATTATAAATAAAGTTTTTGTTGTTGCACTCGCTCTGGTCACTACAGTCTTGGTTAAGTCTACAGTCCGCAGCTCGTGGTCGTGCGGTAGCGTTCTCGCTTCCCGCGCCCGGGTTCCCGGGTTCGATTCCAGGCGGGGTCAGGAATTTTCTCTGCCTCGTGATGACTGGGTGTTGTGTGATGTCCTTATGTTAGATAGGTTTAAGTATTCTAAGTTCTAGGGGACTGATGACCATAGATGTTAAGTCCCATAGTGCTCAGAGCCAGCCATGTCTAAGGTCAATTTAACTACGGTATTGAGAGCGATCGCATATTCATCTAGTGGAATGCTGGCCCTCGATTCACTTTGTGGAAGCACCAAAAGATATAATTGCCATAACATATTTTGTTTCGACTGCATTAATCAACGTTTAAAAAAGGCACGAAATTAATTCAATGAATCCATTAACATAT
This sequence comes from Schistocerca piceifrons, assembly GCF_021461385.2. NCBI lineage: Eukaryota > Metazoa > Arthropoda > Insecta > Orthoptera > Acrididae > Schistocerca > Schistocerca piceifrons. The sequence continues at coordinate 931,599,046 of NC_060139.1, read as the reverse complement.
GTGATGTAAAGTTTTGAAAGCAAACAAAATATTAGTGATCCTACGAAAGGTGTACCACAAATTTTTTTAAAGTTTGTTTCTTGATTTTCTATTATTTTTGTGAATGTACAGCAAAAGTTTTTCCAGTCATCCTGAATTTATCGAATGTCAAGTCATTATTATTGGTACGTGAATAAAATCATTATCCACTAAGGGTAGCAGCGTGGTCTGAGGCGTCTTCTTACGGTTCGTGTGGCTACCCCAGTCGAAGCTTCAACTCCCGCCCCCCCCCCCCCCCCGGACATGGGTGTGTGCGTTCTCCTTAGCGTAAGTTGGTTTGATTGTGTTGCTTGTAAGCCTAGGGACCGATGACCTAAGCAGTTTAGTCCCATAGGAACTTACCACAAAAGTATGGAAAACAAATAAAATCATTTGTTGTGAATATTTTCTAAATTTACTTGTTAGCAGTAAGTGGACGTTCGATTTAATTCACGTAGGAATACAATTTCAAATCATTAGCTCTTAAAGGATGGCAACCGTAATCACGTTAATAATTTAAAAAATGTGCACAGCATTCAATAACGAAATGCCCGCACTTCTTAGGTGTTAATATAAGTTACCTTAAAAATATGTATTAAGTGGACAGCTATTAATATTTTATACAATAGTGTAGTAAATTTAGTGTACTTCTTGCCAAGTATAAACCTTGGCACACTATATAGCTTCAAATTCACCTAAACAGCTGCATAAAAATGACGGTTTCAGAGCTGTACTGTGTCTTCGATATATTATTTTCCGGGCAACCATGACGGCATGGTAGCAGCGGTACATTGAGAACTATATGTCCTTTTTCTGGTAAACCCGGCAGTAATAATAATCTTAGCAATAACAACAACAGGGAAAAAAATCAAGGCAAAATGTGTTTAAAGAAAATGTAGAAACACTCTGACTATTAGTCTGCAGTAACATCAATTTTTGAAATTAATTTTATGTATAAACTGTACCACTATCTGGTTCTGTTCTGGCCTCGATAAAACTCTAATAAATACGGTATGCTTCCTATTTATGTGTTTGTTGCATTTATTTTCAGAATAAAATTTTCACTCTGCAGCGAAGTGTGCGCTGGTTTTGAAACTTCCTGGCAGATTAAAATTGTGTGCCGGACCGTGACTGCAGCTCCTTCTTCTCTCTCTCTCTCTCTCTCTCTCTCTCTGTCTCTCTCTCTCTCTCTTTTTAACAACTAAGAGTAGAGTGGTCAGTTACGAGCAGGTGGAGACAAAGCAGGCAGGGGTCGGAACCCGAAGCCTGGCCGCGATGCCTCCCCCTCCCATCCCTGAATCACTCCCTCAAAGTAGCTTTTTGATTTATTTATTTTTTGTTATTTATTTTATTTTATCTTATTTTATTTTTTACCAGGAACAGAGTAAAGGAACAAAATATCTTTATTGGCACAAGTTTAAATACAACAGAAATGCCATCCTTCCGGCGGAAATAACACGAGACATTACACTCGTACAAGGCGAGCAATTTTTTTTTATTAACGATGAATAGGAAAAAGAATAATAACAGTGATATAAGCTAAGAGGTGTGAAGCAATAGGCAGTGGAGTGTGGGAAAAAATCAGCGTGTTCTGGTATAGTGAATAAAAGTAAGGAGGCGCGTGTCCATGCGCCTACTCCACTGTGGGTTATGTAAGTAGGCTGTTTAGGTTTTTATGTTGGTAACGCCACGTAGCGCTCTGTATGAAAATCACTGACTGTGCTGCGTGCAGTCTGAGGCTGGTCGGCATTGTTGCAATAATCGGTATTGTAGTGGGCAGTTGGATGTTAACAGCGCGTAGCGTTGCGCAGTTGGAGGTGAGCCGCCAGCAGTGGTGGATGTGGAGAGAGATGGCGGAATTTTGAGAGCAGACGATCTGGACGTGTGTCCATCAGAAAGAGTAAATTTGTAATATTGTATATCATGGACTGATATATTGAACACTATTAAGGTAAATACATTGTTTGTTCTCTATGAAAATCTTTCATTTGCTAACTATGCCTATTAGTAGTTAGTGCCTTCAGTAGTTTGAATCTTTTATTTAGCTGGCAGTAGTGGCGCTCGCTGTATTGCAGTAGTTCGAGTAACGAAGATTTCTGTGAGGTAAGTGATTCAAGAAAGGTATAGGTTATTGTAAGTCAGGGCCATTCTTTTGTAGGGATTATTGAAAGTCAGATTGCGTTGCGCTAAAAATATTGTGTGTCAGTTTAAGCACAGTCATGTATGATTTTTCTTAGGGGACGTTTCAGTTACGATATAGAAAGTAGCACGGAGACTCTCAGATGTCAGCAGGGGGGCGGGGGGAGTGCTGTCGGCGTGTGGCACCATCCATCTGAGCGGGGGTGACGTAAAGATCGCGTGTAGGTAATTGGCGAAGAAGGTGCGGTAGCGCAGTCGGTGCTCGACTTCACTGTGGGCGGTTTGTAAGTACTGCCAGAAATCAAGGCGTGATTTGTCGCCATCATTATACATGTAGGTGATCGTCCATCGCTTGACCCACACAATCGCATGATTTTTAGTGGCGGGAAAATAAGTATCCACAGGATGGATAAAAGTCCATGGGTCAATCGAGTCCGGTGGAACGCGGAGGTAACAGGCAACGAACTGCCGGCCAAGTTTCCAGACGTCACTGGTGGCAGCACAAGTCAGTTGGTGGACATCGTCATCCATGAGGTGGCGAATGGAACAAAGTGGAGAGTCCGTTAGTCCGGTGGCGTGAAGACGTTGATTTGTGGCGAATTTTCCACTTGCGACAGGGTACCATGTTGCCCAGACGTTGGAGGGGAGGAAAGGCTGGTGGATATGACGCCAAACCGTGGGCAACCGCTTGGACGGATTTCTGAGTTCGATGTTGTTGCTGGATATGGAACGAAGCAGTGGGGTGTAAAAGTCTTTAGGTCGAGGAGAACGCGTGGTCGGTAAGTGTGTGTGGGCATATCTGAAGTCGACGATGAAAACAGACATGTGCGTCAGATGGTGCTTGATGTGGCCAACTGGTACTGGTGGCATTATGGTTGTGGGCACAAGAATTTCTAGCAAGCTGCGCGTAAGGGAGGTGCCCCCGTGCCACTGCTTGTGCATGCTGGACATGTACAAGGACGCCGCTCGGAGGCGCACGTTGACAAGGCCGAGGCCTCCCGTTTGCGGGGGGAGGGTGAGCGTGTCGTAGCGGACCTTGAAGAGCGTACCGGCCGTAAGGAAGTATCCGATAGGAGCCTGGAGGCTGCGTCCAATAGTTGATGACAGCGGGAGGACCTGTGCAATGTGGACCATTCTGGACGCAACATGGTGATGGAGGTATTGGACACGTTGTAAATCGAATCGGCGGAGAAGATTTTGTCGCACCATCGTGCTGATAGGTTGGAGTGTACGCCGAAAATTGCTGGCAGCGTCCAGTGGACATTGCCGTGGACTTTGCCACATTCGTGTTACTGCCCGCTGCAGTTCTTTACGTTGATATCAAATCAAGTACCGTTTGTGTTTCACTCCGTGAGCGGACCATGAGGAGGAGGTCGTCCGCATATGCACGACATCGAAAACTATGCTGCCGCAAAGTGAGACCAGAAAGGTGGCTCGTCAAACTCCCGATGAGTGGCTCCAGGCTTATGGCATATAGTAGGGTCGCAAGTGGGCAGCCTTGCCTTACGGAACGCCGGATCATCACTATTCCCGCCACACGGCCATTAACCTGAATCAACGGTTCGGCGAAGCCGTACAGGCGCCGGATGACGTCGATAAAGGCTGGTGGAAAACCCATGCGGTTCATCACTGAGAACAGAAAACGATGCCGCACCTTGTCGAATGCGCTGTCAAAATCATTGCAACCACCACGGCGTGGAGTCTGCATGCTGCTGCCAGTGCAATTAAATCGCTGTTTGTATATTAACTGAACCACCCGGAGTTGTCTGTTCCGGGGATAGAATGCTAGGCAGGACCTTGCGGCATAGTGTCGCCAGTGAGCGTGCAAAAATTTTGTAGTCTGCATTAAGCAGAGTCAGGGGACGGTAATGTGCTGTCGTCGCACCCGGTGTCGGTTTGTGGAGGGGTATAATAATTCCCGTGACAAAGGACGGCGGTATGGCGTTCCCCATCGTCATCAGTTCATGAAACATCGTCGTCCACCGTGACGCCATTAGTGTGAGGAAAGCGCGATAAAATTCTATCGGCAATCCATCGACACAAGGTGACTTATTTAAAGCACCTTTGTTGATTGCATCGTGGACTTCATCACGCATAATTGGCTCCATCAGCTCGTCCACTTCGTCGCTGGCGAGGGGGCGAGTTGCGTGTGGTAACACAGACTCCTCAGCGTGGTTGTCGGTCGGTAGTCTCCTCCTGGTACATTGCGCGGTAGTGGTCTACAAAGGCACCGACGATTTCGGTCTGGCAAGTGACGAGCTGGGCGCGACAGGTGTTGATCTCGGTGATGAGTCGTCGTCGTCGATGTTTCCTATCGGAGACGATGTGATGCGTGATGGGATGTTCTTGTTCCACTGAATCTTGACATCGGCTTCGCACCATAGCCCCCTGCAGTCTACGGCGTGCCAACTTTACAATTTGCGCCTTAATCCTGCTGCGTTCCCTCTGGGTGTCGGGGGTGTACAGCTGGGCGTCCAGGTCGCGGAGAACGGCGTAGAAATAGTCGGTAGTGTGCCGGCGCCACGTAGCAACTTCCTTGCCATACTGAATCAAAGTACGTAGAATGACTCCTCTGATAAGTATATCCAGGCGCGTCGCCATGACCATCTTCCCAAGTGTCGCGGAGCTACAGACCTCGGACGACAAAGTAAGAGCATATGGACTATCAGACCAATTGTGTGATTGGATTGAGGAGTTCCTAGATAACAGGACGCAGCATGTCATTCTCAATGGAGAGAAGTCTTCCGAAGTAAGAGTGATTTCAGGTGTGCCGCAGGGGAGTGTCGTAGGACCGTTGCTATTCACAATATACATAAATGACCTTGTGGACGACATCGGAAGTTCACTGAGGCTTTTTGCGGATGATGCTGTGGTGTATCGAGAGGTTGTAACAATGGAAAATTGTACTGAAATGCAGGAGGATCTGCAGCGAATTGACGCATGGTGCAGGGAATGGCAATTGAATCTCAATGTAGACAAGTGTAATGTGCTGCGATTACACAGAAAGATAGATTCTTTATCATTTAGCTACAAAATAGCAGGTCAGCAACTGGAAGCAGTTAATACCATAAATTATCTGGGAGTACGCATTAGGAGTGATTTAAAATGGAATGATCATGTAATGTTGATCGTCGATAAAGCAGATGCCAGACTGAGATTCATTGAAAGAATCCTAAGGAAATGCAATCCGAAAACAAAGGAAGTAGGTTACAGTACTCTTGTTCGCCCACTGCTTGAATACTGCTCAGCAGTGTGGGATCCGTACCAGATAGGGTTGATAGAAGATATAGAGAAGATCCAACGGAGAGCAGCGCGCTTCGTTACAGGATCATTTAGTAATCGCGAAAGCGTTACGGAGATGATAGATAAACTCCAGTGGAAGACTCTGCAGGAGAGACGCTCAGTAGCTCGGTACGGGCTTTTGTCAAAGTTTCGAGAACATACCTTCACCGAAGAGTCAAGCAGTATATTGCTCCTCCTACGTATATCTCGCGAAGAGACCATGAGGATAAAATCAGAGAGATGAGAGCCCACACAGAGGCATACCGACAATCCTTCTTTCCACGAACAATACGAGACTGGAATAGAAGGGAGAACCGATAGAGGTACTCAGGGTACCCTCCGCCACACACCGTCAGGTGGCTTGCTGAGTATGGATGTAGATGTAGATGTAGAAGGCAGGTTTGGCACATTCCAGCCACCAAGTCAAGGTCGTGCGGTACTTAGATAAGCAAGGTTCACAGGTGGCCCATGTCTCGGTAACACGTTGAAGACATTCGGGATCATGACGATGGGAGGTGTTTAGCTTCCACGGTGCACGACTACGCCAGACCACTTGCTGGGGGTGGAGAATATTGCAGATGTAGGCACTGTGGTCCGAAAAGGCCAAGGGCCAGAGTTCTGAACCTTGGACTGCAGGGGTGAGATCCCGAGAGACGTAAATCCTATCAAGGCGGCTCGCGGAACGACTCGTCTGGTAAGTATATCCAGGCGCGTCGCCATGCCCATCTTCCCAAGTGTCGCGGAGCTACAGACCTCGGACGACAAGACGCAGTTCTTGACAGGTGTTGTAGAGGGGCGCTTGATCACCCCGAAGCAAGTAATGGTCGCAGCGCCCAAGAAAAAAGGGGCGATTTCTTTTGAATAGAAGAGTGCCCTGTCGCGTCTGCGGGTGGAGCCTGACGTAGCATAAACGTTGACAATACGCGTCCCCATGACGGTGACAGCCACGCCTCTGTCGGATGGAAGGTATGTGATACCGGGCACTGGAATGCCTTCTCGGGCGTAGATGGCTACGGGCGGTCTCCAGGAGAAGGATAAGTGTTACATCCCGCGACGTCTGGAAATGTGGCCAACTTCCTGTAGTAGTGCGATGTCGACGTCCGACACCCATATCATCTCTCGCAGCAGTTGAAGTTTCACGCGTGAACTAATGGTGTTAGTGTTGATCGTCGCTAATCGGTAGGTTTGGTGCCGTACCACACCGTGGAGGGGTACTCCACCAGCGGAGGATGGAGAGGGGCGAGGCAGCGGCGAGTCGTGCCGTACGCCACCTGACGACGTTATCAGCGGCGTAACGAGGCCTCCGTCTGGGGTAACTCTGTCCCCAGCGTGTGGTTCGGGCCTTCATCGACGTCCTCACTCCACGCCATGGAAGGCGCTGTCGTTGTGATGGTCATACGTTCCACTTCGCTCGTAGGGGCGGAGGACGTCTCGGTGGCAGTCGCAAAGGGGAGTCCATTGGTTCAGGAGCACCTGGGCGAGCCAGTAGAGTAGGCATCGACACAGCCACAGTCGGTGTCATGTTTTCGTCATTCGTATGGTCGTGTAAGTTCTCTGAGGCCTCGTTGGTTCGAACGGCCACTGGAGCATCAGGGGGAGGTGATCCGTCTCGTTCCGAGACTGTACGGCGCCTCCTCTTACGCCTCTTGGGTGAACGTTGGTTGCAGGTTCGTCCCTCTGTGTCGGAAGACGGAAGGGGGTCACGGGAAAATCAAGTGAAGGGGCGTCCATATGATCGGGCGGATGGGGATCAGAAGTTGTCGCTGTTGGTTGTGGCGCCGGAGTAGCGTCAGGCGGTGAGCGCGACGTGTCGATCCTGCCGGTATCCGTAGAAGTAGGAAGGGTCACCGGTACATGGTCCGACGGGATGCGGCTGGTGGGAGGAGAAGAGAGAGCCGATGCGTAGGTGATCGGTAAAACCGTCTTCGGAGCCGGAGTTGCCACGGTAGCGGCTGGCAATTGGGTGATTCGTCGCTGAAGACACTCAGATCCGAGGTGGCCTTCTTTGCCACACCCGGAACAGATCTTCGGTTGGCCGTCGTATATGACAACCGCGTGGCATCCGCCAATTCGCAGGTAAGATCGCACGTGGTGATGGATATCGATGGTGATCTGTCGTACACGGTTAAGAACGGGGTACGTTTGGAATTGCGCCCAGCGTTCAGCAGTGTGGCCATGTACAGTGCCATAGGGGCGGAAAGCCGCGATAACGTCTTCCGCCGAAAGCTCGAACGGGAGTTCGAAAACTCGTATGGTGCGCATGCCCAAGCCTGCATGGTCGACAGTGACCGCACCGACATTGCCGTCGGCGTGGCAAAAGCGTAACCCATATTTGGTGTCACAAAGTATTCTTTCACATGTAGCGTCATTGACGACTTTGACGTACACTGTACTGCTTAATATGGACAAATGGATGCCCAAGATGTCGGAAGCTGGGATCTTAGAAACGTCGCATAGGAAGCGTTCCACTTCCAAGGCCTTTGGTCGTGCGTAGTCGTTGCAGAAGTTGAATCGTAGTGTTGATTTTCTAAAGCGGTTGGCCATGGATCTAGTGCACGTAAGCGACACGTAAGTGACGGCCGCGGAAATGCAAACAACAGCGTGCGCCCGTGCTCCGCAGGCGGAAACAACAACACGTCCGCACTGCACGGCGGCGAAAGCCGGACTGGACTGAGCTACCCAAGCACGACTCACGACCCGTCCTCACAATTTTACTTCCGCCAGTAGTGCTAGTCGTGCAAGGTTCTCAGGAGAACTTCTGTGAAGTTTGGAAGGTAGGAGACGAGGTACTGGCGGAAGTAAAATTGTGAAGACCGGTCGTGAGTCGTGCTTGGGTAGCTCAGATGGCAGTGTGGCTCTCGCAGCCGAGCAAACCAGACGTGCAGTGTGTGCTCTCCGCCGTCAGCAAGGGCCCGCGCGCCTTGTTTACTTTCTTCGGCCTACACTAACTTGACGCCGTAGCGCTACAAGACCATGGCAAACCAATACAGAAGATCAGCCTTGAAATTCACATTTCGGAACGACTTTGCCCGACCAAAAGCGCTCGAAGTCGAACGCTTTTTAAACGAGGAAACCAAGATCTCGGCTGCCGACATTGTCGGCATTCACTTTTCGATTGTCAGTAGCACGGTCTATGTAAAGCTCATACACGAAACTGTATGTGACAAGGTGCTTCGTGAGATGAAACAGGAACTCCGCTTCTGCCACGCAGACGGAAATGTTGGCAACGTCGAGGTCGGCCATGCCGCAATGGGACTGCAGACTATACGCATATTCGAACTTCCATTTGAACTCCCGGCGGCAGAAGTTGTAGCGGCGCTCCGCCCCTACGGCACGGCACACGAACACGTGGCTGAAAAATGGACCCAGTTTAAGACGTATCCAGTACTCAATAGAGTACGCCAAGTGCGCATTGATCTCCAACGACACGTGCCATTCTGTCTACAGATAGGAGGGTGCCGGGCCATAGTTATTTATGACGGCCAGCCGAAGACGTGTTCCGGATGTGGCAAGGAAGGTCACCTTCGACCCACCGAAGGACGTTGCACCTCCAGCGACGAAGGCTATTCTCCCCGTGACTTACGCGGCGGCGCTCACGACGTTCTCTACAAAACAGACACAGCCGACTGATTTAGCGGTACAGGGATCACTTTCCACGGAAACCTGGATGGTCCACCGACCTGGCCAGTGGTGGAAAATAGTACTACGATTCTGGAGCTACCGAACGCGACAGACATTGACGACAGCAAGATGGCAATTGATTCCCTTATTGTACCGACCGAAGCATTTGTCCCGGCGGAGCGCGAGTCAGTGCCGTCTTCTGACAACGAAGGCCACGTACGGAAACAGCGATCACCGAAACGCAGAAAGCGCCGTCATCGGACCGTGTCGGAACACGGCGGTTCGCGTTTGGCTGGTGAACAACTGACCACTCAAGAAGCCAACCGCGAAGCTGAGGCTGTTTCCACTGACTCCAACCTTGCAGAACAGACAGAAAAGCATGCAACTTTCGACTATCAGCCCATTGACATAAACAGTGAGCAGCAGGAAGGTACCAGTGCAGGCAGCGAAGTCGCCCGGTCCCTTACTATCAAACATTCCGAGGCTATGGAACATGAACAGACATCCGCGCCCGCTCCGTGGGCCGAGGACGTCGAGACACAAGATCCCGATCCGCAGCCAGCTGAGGCGCCGCCGGATCGTGCAGCATAAGCAGCACAAGGAGCACCGCGTTCGGCGGGGAGGGGGGGGGGGGGGGTAGGCGGGGGTGACGTCACTTCCGATGTTCGCTTCTCTCTAACATCAACATGGATAACCTCGCCCAAACAACGTGTTGCCAGGCTTACCAATGGCGACAATGAATATCAACATGATAAATTCTCCTGTCAAGATCCAACTTTTGAAAGAAACAATACGAGCCATGGGAGTTGACTTTGCTTTCCTACAAGAAGTGAAAATGACTGCATTCCCCAACTTTTATGGTTACGCCACATATGTGACGCCTGGTAGCCTTGCAGACACCGGAGTGGCAATATTAGTGCGTGATGGTATTGAAGTTTCCGACGTCACGTATCTTCCCTCTGCAGCATTTACAAAAACAGACCTAATGTCTGATGGGATAGCAGCAATCAGTGATGGTACAATGTTACTTATAATCCGTCTTGATTGCAAAATTTTTTTATTCATATGACCGGTTTCGGTTCATCCAGAACCATGTTCAGATCTGATATTTCAGTTACAGGAGTAACCCGTCCAAATCCAGCAACTTTCACATGCTGCGTCACATGTGGAAGTTGCTGGATTTGGACGGTTTACTCCTGTAACTGAAATATCAGATCTGAACATGGTTCTGGATGAACCGAAACCTGTCATATGAATAAAAAAGTTTTGCAATCAAGACGGATTATAAGTAACATTGTAATAGCATTTACGGCGCTCAACACCCGATTCATTAATTTTTACGCCCCGTCGGGTGCCACAAGACGTCACAACCGCGCCAGATTCTACTCCACGGATGTTGCTCCCCTTTTCCTTGTACGATACGACCACACCGTCTTCGCCGGCGATTTTAATTGCGTACTTCACCCCAAGGACCAAATACCACATTAAATGCCCTGTCCGGAACTGGGTGCGATGATCCAAGAACTTCACTTGTGAGACACGTGGGGAAAAGTCCACGGTAACCGCTCTGGCCACACTCATCTTACCAGTCAATCGGCCAGCCGACTTGATCGCATATATGTGTCAGAAGATCTCACACAAGGTCTGGTGGCCGCCGAACTATGGCCTTAGGCCTTTTCCGATCACAGTGCCTATATCTGCACTATACACCTACGCCCCCAACAAGTCTGGCGCAGCAATGGCTTTTGGAACCTCAACATAACTCATCTCCAGGACCTGGATTGCCGTCGGCAAGTTGCAGCAACGTGGACTGACGGTGAACGCCGCCACCCACGATACACCTCGACCCTGGAGTGGTGGCTACTCTGTGGCAAACCAGCAATCCGTAGGACACTTATGCAATATGGCAAGGACGCGACTGCGTGGCATAGACAGACCCTCGATTTTTACTACGCGCCACTCAGGGACCTCGACGCCTTACCCCCTTCCCCGGAGAGACTACATGACCAAAGCTGAATCACGGCTCACATACTATCATTGACGAAGCGCCGACTAGAAGGTGCAGTAGTCAGCTCGCGACGGCACGACCGAACGGTTGCAGAGGAACCCACTATGTACCACGTTATGGCGGATAAGCACCGACAACGCCAACACTTAATCACACAACTCAGGACACAAGACGGTCGCTTATATACGACCCAAGCAACCATAGTAAAGGCGGTGGAGGATCATTTTCGTCATCTTTACCAGGAAGGAATTGTGGATGACGAGGCCACTACTGAAGTGTTACAGCAGGTAACACACACTATCGACGAGGCTACCGTGAATGCACTAACAGAAGAAATCTCACTCGAAGAAGTCGTATACGCCGTGGACAAAGGTGCGGTCAATAAGTCTCCTGGACCTGATGGATTGCCCATCGAATTCTACCGGACTTTCCGTGACATCATGATGCCTCGCTGGGTAATAATGTTCCGCGAACTTATGTCTCCAGGCTGTGTTGTGCCGCTAGCGTTTGTAGAAGGGCTTCTCATACCGGTACACAAGCCAGATGGAGGGCGATCGATTAACGACTATCGGCCGCTTACAATGCTGAACTCCGATTACGATTTTCGCCAGGATTATGGCGGGCCGTATTAAGACGACTTTACGATGATTCTCGCTCCAGAACAGACGTCGCAGGGGGGGGGGGGGGGAAGCCAACATACACATGGCCACCGGTGACTGCAGGGACTTAATAGCGACCGCCTCTCCGTGCCGTCTGAGAGCGGCGATCGTCTCCATCGATTTCAACTGCGCCTTTGATAGAGTGCACCACAACTTCCTTCTACGAGTGATGGACTGTGCTGGCCGCAGTGGCCGAGCGGTTCTAGGCGCTACAGTCGCAGGTTCGAATCCTGCCTCGGGCATGGATGTGTGTGATGTCCTTAGGGTAGTTAGGTATAAGCAGTTCTAAGTTCTAGGGGACTGATGACCTCAGCAGTTAAGTCCCATAGTGCTCAGAGCCATTTGAACCATTTTTTTTTTTTTGATGGACCGTATGGGATTCCCCCTGGGGCCTCATCGACAACCTACGGCGTCTTTGGACCGCAGCCAGCCCACACGTCCAGGTCAATGGAAGGACGGTAGGACCAGTACCCGTTAAGAGGTCTCTACGACAGGGTTGTCCCCTTTCTATCTACCTTTATACAATCGCACTCCAGCCACTCCTAGGGGCCTTAACGACCGCCTATCTGGCATCACGCTGCGGGACGTCACCTTTCGCTATAGGACATACACTGACGACCTGCTACTGCTGGTTCGTTCCAATGACGAAGTTCAAAGTGTACTAACCTTGATCGAGCGATACGGACAGGCCGTAGGCAGTTATCTAAACATCAACAACTCGGCGGCGTTGGATATTGGGCGTGGTCTCGGGCCGGGAGCCCTCGCTCCCCTCCCACCAGTTCCTGATCTGCGATATTTGGGAATCACGTTCAAGAAAGATGTACGTAAAACAGCTGCAGCAAAATACCGACGGCTATTACAGATCGTACAAGCAATGGTGCGCAGAACCTGCTCCGGGACTTGAATCAGCTACAACGTGTTGAATACTTGAACCTCTACGTGGCATCAAAACTCAACCACGTGGCGCAAGTCCTCCCACTACCGCTGCAGATAGGTCGCCGGCTTTAGGCCTACTACGTTTCCGCAGGTCATATATTTAAAGTGCGATACGACAATCTTACCCTTCCAGTGCACAAAGGGGGGCTGGGCTTGGTCAACGTCAGGGCGAGAGCAGCTGCCCTTTAATGAGCAACATGAGGAAACGATGGAAAAGTCAGCATGCCTCTCTCACGGGTCGTTTACTACAGGTTCTGATGCCAGTCTCTAACGTCCAGCCGGTGTCGGTTGCGCACGTCGCACAACAGCTCTCCCATGTGTCGACCTTCATTCTTGATTACAGCTATGTCAGCTCGAACCTCTCCGCCACACGTCCACCAATGGCGAAAGATTTTTATGCCAACCTTCTGCGGGCTGTTCGCCATAACGTGGTGGAAAACAAGTACCCTACGGTTCACTGGCCAAGAGTGTGGAAAACGATACACCACAACTTTCTGTCATCTACGGTGCGTTCGAAGTGGTATCAGATCGCCAACAAAAAATATGCCACGCGACAGCGACTGCACGCTGTTGGACTGGAAGACTCACCTTATTGCCCAGATTGTCACCTCTTGGAACCGATGAACATCGTTTTACTTGCGCATCATCGTCCAGACTTTGGCGACTAACACAGAAGATATTGGCTTGTTACCTCCGGGTCACACCTGATATGATTGACCCTCAGACCCTACTCTGTCCAGATGAAACTTACTTTCCCGCCGCAAAATATCATGCGCTTACATGGTTCAATGGACTTACCGTCGCCTATATCTTTAGTGAAGGAGAGAAAGAGCAGCTTGATTACTGGTGGTTCCTACAAAATGCTCACAATGCCCTCGAACACACACCGAAATACCGTACGCTCTTCACAAATTATTTACGCAGTGTTTTCGTTAACCCCCCACTCACCTGGGGAGTGCCAAGCTGCGGTTAATGTTCTGTGCCGCATCACACTAACGGCTGAACGTCCTGCCTTATCAGTCATGACAGAAGGAAGAGACAGGCTGCTACAAGGATGCTGTTTTCCATGAGGCACTAGCGAAGCAGAATGCCTCCGTTGCAGATACCCTTCAAAGGCGCTGTTGGAGATATCAGATAACAATGGCAAAGCACGAAGTGGAACCAGTAACATTTATTGAAGAACCTTTTAGTTGGAATTGCATCATTGATTTACATTTTTATTTTTTTATTACTGTTTGATGCAACATTTGTTGTTGTAACACTTAGTTACTAGAATTCTCATTTGTACACGTTTCCTAAATGTAATCATGTAAAAAAAAAAAAAAAAAAAAAAAAAAAAAAGCAGTTGGTAGAACACTTGCCCGCGAAAAGCAAAGGCCCCGAGTTCGAGTCTCGGTCCGGCACACAATTTTAATCTGCCAGGAAGTTCGTATTTATTTTATTTGTTGTAATAAATTTTCAGCATGGATTTTATTTTTTTATAGTCTCATTGATCTTGATGGATAGCTTGTCAAGCAGATTTTAAGGGTAGCTGTTGTATCTTTTTATTATTTTGAGTGTCTATCTCCTGCCACAGTTAAGGTTCTTTTAGTGGTAATGAATGTGACCTGTAGAACATGGCTCTGAATATAACGAGTTTCTGAGAGTTTGTGCGATGCTATGACAAAACTTACACGCTGTCTGCAGTAGCTGATTTACTGTAAACAGAAAATCATGTTCCAATTCTTTTGGTCAGTGAATAGTAAATATCTCATATAACACTCTGCAGTGACTTAAACTCTACGTGTGGTTGAATATACATGCCACGGTGATCTGTCGTAAGGTTAGATATCATCTACTATGTTCAGAACAGTTCATACTTTGCAAAGAATTGTTATTATTTAGAGTAGACGTACCTTGGATTCTCTAGAACAGCACGCGACTGTTGAAGTATGGAGTCCTTTGTGAGATCGTTGAATTGCAGAGAGACTCCAAGTTGAGCTTGAACAATCTTGGCCACATTGTACGGTTGGTCAGTAAAGAACGGAATGGCAAGAAAGGGAACTGCGTGATACATCGCTTCGTTCATGCTCTGGAGGCCTCCCTGTGTGATGAAGAGACGCACTTTTCGGTGAGCTGTTGACAGAAGAAGTCACGTCATCCAGGCAGCATGGTGGCAACTGTAAGAAATACTATTTTACTACGATCTTTTTGCAGGAGACTGCACATGGGGTGACCCACCTTTTGAGATCTGCCTACTCTTCTATGTTCGATAAGAATCAGAGCTCGCAATATGCAACATTTTTCCCACAGTCGATCGGGGTCCTTTGGTTTGGAGCCAAGTGGAGGGTCTCACTTAAAGGTTTCGTCGAGTCTAAGACGTTATTGGCTACAGATTTCTGGAGCTTTGTTATCGGCTGAGGAACTGAAGGACTCCCCTTGATAGGCGGGGGTGCACTGTGCAAAGGAAGCTGCTACTCGGGTAGAAGTGTACTTCTGGAGTGCACATGGGTCTTGTTTTAGGCTAGGTCATAGGTTGAGGTTCTCTGATGAACAATCGCCAGACTTCTCGCAGACAGAGAAATCTGTCCGCGTTCAGCGTAATGACACTTCCAATGTCAAAATTTTAGCTGTCATTCGCCGAAGTATTCGTAACAAAGTTAGCGAATTTACTCCCCTCCAGGAAACTTCTAGCGGTCAAATCATTACCGGGACCGAGAGCTGGCTAAAATTAGGAAAGCTCTGAGATATTCGACGATTCATGGAACGTATATCGAAAAGACAGATTAGAGGCCATAGGAAGGGGTATGTCCATTGCAGCCGATCAGAACATTATATCTACTGAGGTCGAATTTGAGTGCTGCATTAAAGTTATCTGGTCGCGTACAACAGGTCTAGCCAAAATAAAGTTAATTGTTGGATGGTCCCACCGGCCGTCAGATTCCGCTGTGACGGTTTTAAAGCCAGTGAAAGAAAGTCTGATTTCAGTAGCGCGGAAATACCTAGATCACGCAATTTTAGTTGGAGGCGACTTTAAACTAGCGATTGGAGACTGGGCCGTGTACGGATTCATTGCAGAAATACAGTCTTCTAAAATTCTTTTGAATACGCTTTCCGAAAACTATCTTGAGCAGCTAGTTCGATAGCCCACACACAATGGAAATATTTTAGACCTAGTAGCTGTAAACAGTCTTGACCTAATCGATATCGTCACTTTAGAGACAATGATTAGTTACCACGATGTCTTCATACCGGCTTTGGTTACTGAAGTTAATAAACCAATCAAGAAGTTTAGGAGGGTACGATAAACCAGAAAAGTATTACATACGCGAATAGAATAGCTACTTCACAGGATAAAACTGAAACCATACGGTCAGTTGCGAAGGAACTGTCTGGTCAGCAGCACGATGTCCACGATATAAAGTCAGTACGTAGTAAAAATATTTCTGTTAGTGATAAGTCAGTTAAATGTAAAGTATTTAACAACCATTTTCTGAGCATTGCTGGTGAATAAAAAACTTAGTTTCTACAGGGAATCATATAACGCTCTTGAAAAATGCCTTTCCGAGATTGATGTCTGAAATACTCCTTTGTGATACCGTCAAGGGGGAGACTGAGTCAGTAATTAAATCACTGAAGACTAACGACTCTCATGGATATTATGGAGTGCCTAGCAGAATATTAAAGCACATATAACCCCTGTATTTAGCGATATTTGTAATTTATCCAGTAGGAATGGTCAGGTTCCTGAACGATTAAAGTACTCGGTGGTAAAGCCGCTTTATAAAAAGGTAGAAAGGGATAATGTAGGCAATTTTAGACCTATTTCTATGCCATCAGTGTTTGCTAAGGTTATTGAAAAGGGTGTGTATGAAAGGCTAATTGATCATTTTATTTCACATAATTTGCTATCAAACGTACAGTTCGGTTTTAGAAGTGGTTTAACAACTGAAAATGCTTTCTCCGGTATCTGTGAGGTACTGGATGGATTAAACAAAAGGTTTCGAACGCTAGGCATATTTTTTGATTTAACTGAGGCATTTGATTGCATTGATCACAAAATACTGCTCCAGAAACTGGAGCATTATGGATTACGGGGAGTAGCTCACAAGTGCTTCACGTCTTACTTTAACAACAGACAGCAAAAGGTCATTATTCACAGTGTTGAGAATGGCTATGATATGGGGTCTGAGTGAGGTATGGTCAAATGGGGGTGCCCCAGGGATCAGTTTTGGGGTCACTCCTGTTCCTTACTTATATAAGTTATATGCTCTCTAGTAATACAGGAAGTTCTAAAATATTTCTGTTTGCTGATGTTGGATAGTGTTAGATAAGAAGGATAAAGGAGACATTAACTACTGAATCAAGATCATTTCTGGGATGAGAAATCATTTTTGTTTACAATCACTTAAAAAGGGATACTTAACCGTAACATTCAGTGTATAAATCTGTTATTACAGTCTTAAAATTATTACAGCTAAAATGAGAAAAAAGAGGGTGGGGGGAGGGAAGGGAATGGAACATGGGAAAAGTAGCCGACTTCACTGAAGGCTACACGCAGTACAAGGAATTAGTTGGCACTCGTCTTTTGCTCACAACAGATGACTAGGAACTATGTATCTGTGGGAATTGGTTGATCTCATCTATCGCTCTCGGATGCACTAAACAAATCTGTTACAAATCTTGCACCTCTGTTTTGAATAATCTCCATCTTTTAGCTTTAAATCAGACTTGGTAAATGTGTCTGGGCGAGGAAGATTACAGAAGGATTGCTCTAATGGGGTTTTCATGAGCGACCTTCTGGTGAGCGAATTCAGAATTCTACTTGTAAATCGCACCTTATTGTCTATACTAGCTTCATCAGTGTTAAATCATACCGAGCATATACTCTCCGATCTTTCACAGTTGTGACTGCCGACGATAGAGTTAGTTGTCAAACGGTATCGGGTCTTTTCCCCTGTATATGTACATGATGGAGGTCCAGTGCAGATGGGCATAGAAATTATTTGGATTGGCACGACACAGTTGCAACATTTTCGCTGCCCCCGAAAACAAATGAAGCCGGGCTTTTCCAGGAACAGGAACTTAGCGCTACGTTAACAGGCTAGGGCGTTTTGCGTCTACAAGAACGCTTGACTTATATAAGTCGCTCATTTATGTATTCCCTGAAAATAAAACAGCATTCACACTACACGTGCTGTCTGGAAAGAGAGTTCAGATAAAGTGTTGTTACATTAACGTTATTTTATTTGAGTTGACTTACTTGTCTTACTACAACTTCACCAGTTTCTGTCCAAACCACTTCTTCCCTACATTTCCAAAGTCAGGATTCATCATGTCTAATAAACAGGTATGTACAGACAATGCGTTAGTTATCAATTCATCTTTCTAGGCACTAAAACGAACTTGTATCTTTTTTACACACTTTGTAGATATTTTTCACACGAACTTTATGTGACTTCCAGCACTTACTTCACTTTGAAGCTCACAACACATTAAACTCGTCCAGAACCAGTTAGCTTGTCACGTCTGACGTAAAGCACTGACGCACTACGAATTGCACCCTGATTACGCATCAGTAATTTGTCACTCTCGGGGGATGACGCACTACGCACTACTGTCCGAATTGATGACATAAAATGCGGCGGAAAATTCCAGCTTCTAGGAAGACCTGGCTTTACGCACGATACCCCATATTACCACTGCTGTGTTGTGTGCTGTCCTTAAGTTAGTTAGGTTTATGTAGTTCTAAGTTCTAGGGGACTGATGACCATAGATGTTAAGTCCCATAGTGCTCAGAGCCATTTGAACCATTTGAGCAATATTACCAATTGGCTGTGCCATTCTGTGTTACAAAATCACCCTCGCAGTACCAGGGGGGTTACTTTATACTCACCTTCTGAGTATATTGAAATCCAGTCAGTAACTTTGTATCTTGAAATTTGAAAAAGATGTTTAATGTTTTTAATGATGTCTTTTACCAGATGCTATAAATGTTTCAAATTTTTCATTTAAACTGAACCCAAAAGTCTAAGTAGTACATGTCACTTTCTGCAATGAATGTTTTTCAAGATTTTCAAGTTCACGATCTTACTAACGTATCAAAATCTCTCAAAAATGTGTGTTGGTGTGTTGTGAGTAAAACGAAAACAAAAGAAATTTGCCTTTTTCAAATTTCATGGTGGTATGAGATACCCCCGCCTTGGTAGTATACGTAATTAAAAATGCATTTATGTTACTAAGAGTATGGAAAAGATACTTCCAGGTTCTGGATCGAACACACACATCAGTACTTCTTTGAAAAGTATGTTGTTAATGTAATTCAACAACAGTTAACGAATTTTTTATTAACATTTCTTAAAGTAGAAATAAAGCATCTCCTCCCCTCCCATCCCCCCCCCCCCCCAGCAACCCCCGTCGTAGTGGTTCAAATGGCTCCTAGCACTATGGGACTTAACTTCTGAGGTCATCAGTCCCCTAGAACTTAAAACAACTTAAACCTAACTATGCTAAAGACATCACACACATCCATGCCCGAGGCAGGATTCGAACCTGCGACCGTAGCGGTCGCGTGGTTCCAGAGCGTCGTAATGCCGTTATGGAAAATGCGTTGGTACTACTAGGGTTAATACAAAATCTGTGAGGTTTAATAGCATTTTATCAACGGCGTTTCATGTCTGTTCAAACTTAGTTATGCAGAATGTTTTGCTGGTTTCTGACAGAAAGAATCAACGGTTGGTACAGGGACTGACAGTTGCTCCTCAACACAAACAAAAGTGATTTATTACTTATAAATAGTGGAAAAATTCATATTTGTTCGAGAACATTATAAGTGAGAAATCACAGGAAACAGCACAAAATATAATATTTTTTGGAGTAGACTTCCGGAACAACGTAAAATGAAACTACCACAAAAAATTAACTGTAGGAAAAGCAGAAGTCGCAAAGATTCATTGAAAAAATCTGACGAAATTCAGTTCACCTAGGACAGTAGTAGTCCAAAAATCCCTTACTCAACAGATTGTTGAATACTGCTCGTCAGTTTGAAGCCCTTAACAGGTAGGATTAATAGAAGAGGAAGTGTGTGTGAGAGAGAGAGAGAGATAGAGAGAGAGAGAGAGAGAGAGAGAGAGAGAGAGAGAGAGAGAGTTAGTTAGTTAGTTAGTTAGTTAGTTAGTAAGTTACGTGTTCCATTGATCAATAGCACGGAAAAACCGTTATGATGTGGAACGTGTCAAATTCACAAGAAATGCGCCCAGGAAACAAGTTTTTTTTTCTTTTTTTGTTTACATTTTAGTGTTATACCTAAATATTTCTATTATCTATCCCATTCCCTTAAACGGCACAAAATGCATGTATTATATCTCCAGATTTATGTACTCATATTAAAGAAATCATCTTTGGTATAGAAGGAGTTGTCAAGGAGGTATGGTGACAATTTGTTTTTGAAACTATTACTGCTGTCTGTCAGACATTTTATTTCATCTAGTAATTTATCAAAAAGTTTTATAGCAGCATATTTTAACCCTGTCTGTGCCAAAGATAGGTTACGTAAAGGATAGTGTAGGTCTTTCTTTTTTCTGGTATTGTAATCATGAATGTCGCTGTTGATTTTAAACTGGTCCATGTAGTTGAGAAAAAAATTCATTGCTGGGTAAATGTACCGTGTAGCAGTTGTAAGAATTCCTAACTTTTTAAACACATGCCTACAAGATGTGCGACTATGAACCCCACACACGATTCTAATTACTTTCTTTTGAGCAGTGAATACCTTTTGCCTAAATGTTGAGCTTCCCCAGAATATTATTCCGTATGACATCAGAGAGTGAACGTATGCAAAGTATGTTAGCTTACTAATTTCTACATCCTCAAAATTGGCAATTATTCTGATTGCAAAAGTTGCTGAACCTAGTCGCTTTAGGAGATCCAAAATATGAATTTTCCAATTAAGATTCTCATCTATATGTACACCCAAAAACTTAGTATGCTCTACCCTGGCTACTGACTTTTTTTGATGTGTTATGTTTATTGAAGGAATTATACTTTTTGCAGCAGGAAATTGGATGTACTGTGTGTTTTCGAAGTTCAGAGCAAGCCCATTCGCAGAAAACCAATTAATAACTTTTCAAAAGACCTTATTTGTATCATTTTCTATCAGACTTTCTTTTATTGGATTAATAATTATGCGTGTATCATCAGCAAACAGTGTCAGTTCAGCATCTTGTTTCACATAAGAAGAGAGGTCATTCACATATATCAAGAACAGTAGGGGACAGAGAGGGAGGGAGGGAACGTAGAGAGTAGAGAGAGAGAGTAGAGAGAGAGAGAGAGAGAGAGAGAGAGAGAGATATGTGGTGAGAGAAAGAGAATCCAACGAAGAGCGCGCATTTTTAAAAGAGGGAGAGCATAACTGTGATGCTCAATGATCTCCAGTGGCAGACCTTGCAAGAGCGGCGTTGTGTTCCACGGAGAGGTTTACTGTTGAAGTTTCGAGAGCGTTCATTTGCCGCACGCTGCTCGCAAAGCGACCACCACGCAAAAATCGAGTTCCTATGGATGCTTCACAATTGTAATTCACGTACTATTCACGAACTGTACCGGAAGTGCCCGACGCCACACACTGTAAGGCTAACACAGAAGCAATATATAACTTACATAATCGTAGACTTCCTCAGCCGATGTCAGTTTCCATAAAGCTGTTTTGGACTGCTGACTTCGACATTGTAAAATGAACCACACTTTCGGCCTCTGTTGCAAACTGTCTGATCTGGGGCATGTCGGAGTATTCTGCGTCAATGCTATTTCATTTCTAATACTACTTTTATGTTGCAGCCTCGCGGTCCGCACGTTAACGTCATTATCGGGGAATGATGAGACAAGGCCTCGTAGTCACCGACGCTTTTACTTTGCAGCATCGCCACTCGCCGAGCTGTTGGCTTCGATCCATCCCGAACGAGGATATCGAGCAAAGACTATCACCGGCCACCCTGAAACTTGGGCTCCAAGGTCATTCCAGGCGTGCCGGGGTTGAGAATTGTTCCTCGTTATTTCAAGAATGAGATTCTGTGACTAACGATGTTGAGAGGGCATTTATTTCAGTCTTGTTTGAACCCAAAATATCAGGTGAAATAAGTGCGAGTTTAAGAACGTCACACAACTGTCTGAGTATAGTGGAAGATACTGGTAAGTATTGGTAAGGTACTGGAAGAATGCTGTGAGTCTGCGAAAGAAGTTCCTTGAAGAACTGTCGTGTCACCCACCCTAGAAACCTGGTGAAGTGTGTGGGACCCACAACGAGTAGTACTGTCTGATATACTGAAACAATACAAAGAAAAGCAACACAAATGGTCACGGAAATTCTGAAAAACGTTAGCTCGAAGACAGAGGCCAACTATCCCACAAAGTCCTACTAACAGAGTTTCAGAAACCAGCACCGAGGAATCTAGGAACGTTCTTCAACTCCTCTAGGTATCGTGAAGACAAGATTAGAATAATAACAGTGCCAGCAGAGGCAATTAAGCAGTTATTTCCGCACACCATATGAGACTGGATCGGAAAAAGTTCAGTGACATCTGGTACAATGGAAATGCACTTCATAGTACTTTGCAGAGTACATATGTAGATGTAGGGGTATTAAGTCGGAGAACCCGTGTAATTGAAGAGCAGTTCTCTAAACGGCGTGGCTGGAATGATACTGACGTAGCCAGTCACAGGTCCAGTTTCAAGAAGGCCGGCGATGGCCTCCGTTAGAAACACAAACCAGCTTTATATCTCCGAATGCGACGGCGATACTGCGGGCTAAATTGCGCCCACAGGACTCAGTGGCCATAATGGCGACGTGCGAGCAGCGAATACCCTTAATCTGGGTTTCCATATGCGGCTAAAGTGACGCACAGCAAAAAAAAAAAAAAGGTTCAAATGGCTCTGAGCACTATGGGACTTAACATCTGTGGTCATCAGTCCCCTAGAACGTAGAACTATTTAAACCTAACTAACCTATGGACATCACACACATCCATGCCCGAGGCAGGATTCGAACCTGCGACCGTAGGGGTCACGCGGTTCCAGACTGAAGCGCCTAGAACCGCACGGCCACACCGGGTGGCGACGCACAGCAAATGGCATGACGGCTGAGATGCCGTGTGCTGATGTTTCCATATGCTTCTGTCAAAATTATAGTGCTGTCGCCGGAAACTGCTGTTGTCATTCATAAGAACTGAGCCAAGAATCCAATATCGAGAAGAGGAAGCACAAGTGTTGAATTCGGAAGTGGATTTTACGTAGAAATAACAAGGTGTTCTCAAACCTGTAAAGGAAGTAGCACTGATCAGCGAAGATGCATTCGTGAACTATTTTCGAATAACAAAACTAAATTTTGAGTTGTTGAGCTGACTATAATAAGAAATCCCGACATTCAGCCATGCAGAACTGTCTCGAGTAGAACATATACAGAACTGGCTCGAGTAAAACTACAAGTGATACGTCGATATTTGACAACCAGGGATTATCTGTCACATTTTCAGTATACAAAATATCCACATCAAAAGAAGTTTTGCATCACTTTGGTTCTGAGAGTTCCGGAACCTGTACAGCAAATTGGAATAGAGATTAACATAAAAATCATTTCCGCCCTCTTTATTGCTCATGAAAACCACAAACTGCATGTTGTACTGCCATACAGCGAGACCTTGAAAGGTGGTGGTCCAGATTGCTGTACACACCGGTACCCCTAATACCCAGTAGCACGTCCTCTTGCATTGATGCCTGCCTATATTCGTCGCGGCATACAATCCACAGGTTCATCAAGTCACTGTTGGTTCAGATTGTCCCACTCCTCAAGGGCGATTCGGCGTAGATAGAGTGGTTAGTGGGTCACGTCATCCATAAACAGCTCTTTTAAATCTATCCCAGGCATGTTCGATAGGGTTCATGTCTGGAGAACATGTTGGCAGCTCTAGTAGAGCGATGTCGTTATCCCGGACGAAGTCATTCACAAGATGTGCACAATGGGGGCGTCAATTGTCGTCCATGAAGAGAATGCCTCTCCAAAATGCTGCCGATGTGGTTGCACTATCGGTTGGAGGATGGCATTCACGTCTCATACAGCCGTTACGGCGCCTTCCATGATCACCAGAGGCGTATGTCGGCCCCTCATAATGCCACCCCAAAACATGAGGGAACCTGCACTCGCTGGGCAGTGTGTCTACGGCGTTCAGCCTGACCGGGTTGCCTCCAAACACGTCTCCGATGATTGTCTGATTGAAGGCATATGCGACACTCATTGGTGAATGGAAAGTGATGCCAATCCTAAGCGGTTCATTCGGCATGTTGTTGGGTCCGTCAGTACCGCGCTGCATAGTGTCGTGGTTGCAGAGATGGATCTCGCCATGGACGTCGGGAGAGAAGTTGAGCATCATGCAGCCTGCTGCGCACAGTTTGAGTCGTAACACGACGTCCTGTGGCTGCACGGTAAGCATTATAGCACATGGTGATGGCGTTTCTGTCATTATTCCTCCGAGCCATAATAGGTAGCGGTCATCCACTGCAGTAGTAGCACTTGGGCGCCTTGTGCGAGGCATGTCAACGATAGTTTCTGTCTCTCTGTATCTCCTCCATGTCCGAAGAAAATCATTTTCGTACACTCCGAGGCACCTGGACACGTCCGGAGCACTTCCCGGCACAAAATAACAATGCGGACGCCATCGGACCCCGTTATTGACCCTCTGGGCATGGTTGAACTACAGACATCTCGAGCCGTGTACCTGCTTCCTGGTGGAATGACTGGAACTGACCGGCTGTCGGACTCCCCCCGTCTAATGTGTGCTGCTCATGCATCTTTGGGCGGGTGTAGTGACATTTTCTCAACAGTCAAAGGGACTGTGTCTGTGATACAATATCCACAATCAACGTCTATATTCAGGAGTTCTGGGAACCGGGGTGATGCAAAATGTTTTTTGATCTGTGTACATTCTAAAAACTAAAATTTCAGGATTCTTGTCTGGTCTGTTGAATGCTATTTACTATATCCTGAAGACGAATTTGTAAACTAATATTTTCGGTCCTGCCAACAACATCTGTTAGTTGTGTGAGACATCGTACGTGTTGTAAATATTGATGTTAATTTTTATAGAATTTTGGAGTTACGCTTTGTGCACTAAAACACAATGTAGTATTGTTGCTAACTGAGTAATAAAATTGCTTTACTAAAAACTACAGAAACGCTGATATCATACTGTCCCCATATGCAATGTTTCTTCCTTTCTCAGATTCATTGGACCGGTGTCTAAGTGCATTTATGTCCTTATGTTGCTAATATTACAAACATCAAACAAAGTTTTGCATCACCCTGGTTCCCAGAACTCCTGAAGATAGACGTTGACTGTGGATATTGTATTACAGATGCAGTCCCTTTGACTATTCAGAGAGGCCACTAATTCCACCAAAAGATGTAAACAACCATGCATGAGTAGCGCCTCTTAGGCAGAGGGCGTCTGAAAACCAATCAGTTCCAGTCATTCCACCAGGAAGGAGGTACACGGATAATGATGTCTGTAGTTCAACCATGCTCAGACGGTCAATATCACGGTTCCATCGCGCCCGCATTGCTACTCTGTGCCAAGAATGGTTCTCAATAAGGGAAGTGTCCAGGCGTCTCGGTGAGAACGAAAGCGATGTCGTTCGTACATGGAGAGATACAGAGACAAAGGAAACTTCGATGACATGCCTCACTCAGGACGCCCAAGGGCTACTACTGCAGTGGATGTCCGCTACCTACGGATTATGGCTCAGAGGCACCCTGTCAGGAACGCCACCATGTTGAATAATGCTTTTCATGTAGCCACAGGACGTCGTGTTACGACTCAAACTGTGCGCAGTAGGCTGCATGATGCTCTCGACGCCCATGGCGAGGTCCATCTCTGCAACCACGACACTATGCAGCGTGGTACTGACGGCCCCAACAACATGCCGAATGAACCGCTTAGGATTGGCATCACTTTCTCTTCACCGATGAGTGCCGCATATGCCTTCAACCAGACAATCATCGGAGACGTGTTTGGAGGCAACCCGGTCAGGCTGAAAGCCTTAGACACACTGTCCAGCGAGTGCAGTAAGTGCAGGTTCCCTGCTGTCTTGGGGTGGCATTATGTGGGGCCGACGTACGCCTCTGGTGATCATGGAAGGCGCCGTAACGGCTATATGATACGTGAATGCCACCCTCCGACCGACAGTGCAACCACATCGGCAGCATTTTGGCTAGACATTCTCTTCATGGAAGAAAATTCGCGCCCTCATCGGGCACATCTTGTGAATGACTTCGTCCAGGAGAACGACATCGCTCGACTAGAGTGACCAGCATGTTCTCCAGACATGAACCCTACTGAACATGTGTGGCATGGATTGAAAAGGGTTTTTTATGGACGGCGTGACCCACCAACCAGTCTGAGGGATCTACGTTGAAACGCCGTTGAGGATTGGGACAATCTGGACCAACAGTGCCTTGATGAGCTTGTGGACAGTAGGCCACGACGAATATAGCCATGCATCAATGCAAGAGGATGTGCTACTGGGTATTACAGGGAACCAGTGTGGACAGAAATCTGGACCACAACTTCTGAAGGTCTCGCTGTATTGTGGTACAACATGCAATGTGTGGTTTTCATGAGCAATAAAGAGGGCGGAAATGATATTTATGTTAATCTCTATTTCAATTTTCTGTACAGGTTGCGGGACTCTCGGAACCAAGGTGATGCAAAACTTTTTTTGATGTGTGTATAATTGAATATAGTGCCGGTATTGCACTAATTAATATTGTGACTCCACAAACAAGGCTTTCCTTGTATACTTAAAGAAACTGCTCAGCTGTTATTAGTGAACACTTTTCAGGTATCTTTTTAATAAGACATTCATGTTGTTGTTGTTGTGGTCTTCAGTCCTGAGACTGGTTTGATGCAGCTCTCCATGCTACCCTATCCTGTGCAAGCTTTTTCATCTCCCAGTACCTACTGCAATCTACATCCTTCTGAATCTGCTTAGTGTATTCATCTCTTGGTCTCCCCCTACGATTTTTACCCTCCACGCTGCCCTCCAATACTAAATTGATGATCCCTTGATGCTTCAGAACATGTCCTACCAACCGATCCCGTCTTCTGGTCAAGTTGTGCCACAAACTTCTCTTCTCCCCAATCCTATTCAATACTTCCTCATTAGTTATGTGATCTACCCATCTAATCTTCAGCATTCTTCTGTAGCACCACATTTCGAAAGACATTCACATACGGCAAAATTACTGTCGCGACAACTAGAACACAACGATGGTGCTCCGAAATTCAGCCACGAGGTGGCAGTCTAAATGAGGCTAATCGGGGGTGGGAGAAGGAGAGGTATTAGACAGCAAAAAATACTTATTTTAGTGCCATGTTACCACGCTAGTGACATTACAGGAATCCACTTGCAACGTTGGTGACGCCATTCGAGTAGTGCGACTTCAGTTCATTGCAGAAATTCAGCCTTAAGCGCGTCAATGTAACGCGTGGCTTTGGCGGAAATGTTTAAGGGCACGTCTGATGGGACAACATAGCGATCCGTATGCTGGCTACTGGCAGTGGTTGAAGACTATAGAAGCCTATGCACATCATCGTGGTCGGCTAAACCATCTCGTGTCGTCTCTTTCGAATGTATCTGGCTGCCTAGCAAGCGTGTGAGTTTCGTCGAACGGCCATTTTTTTTTTTCAAGTTACTGGGGAGGGGTTGTTTGGGGGGGGGGGGGGGGAGGGAAGAGACCAAACTGCGAGGTCATCGGTCTCATCGGATTAGGGTAGGTCCGGGATGGAAGTCGGCCGTGCCCTTTCAAAGGAACCATCCCGGCATTTGCCTGGAGCGATGTAGGGAAATCGCGGAAAACTTAAATCAGGATGGCTCGACGCGGGATTGAACCGTCGTCCTCCCGAATTCGAGTCCAATGTGCTAACCACTGCGCCACCTCGCTCGGTGGTTCAAATTACTGTCTTAGTCATTGTTTCGTTCGCGCCCTCTTACTGGTGTGCATATCTTGTCGATCACTCAATTGACTTCATGAATTTGTGGCACGTGTAGACCAACAGTTTCCCATTTTAAGGTTACTAAGCTAAGAGTTTGCACCTGTAGTCTGAGGGTAGCTTCTCTGTCTATTAATCTAAAACGTGGAGGGGACCAGTTTAGAAACCCATCACTGCTCCAGTTATGAACAAAAATCACCGGCAAAGGCGGCTCATGACTTCCGGCATAAGAAGTCACCGCCAAGCTGCAAATGGACTCGTCAAAGAGGGCAAAATATTCCTGACTAATGCCCCATTCAGATGGCCGGAAGTGTCCGCCCCCGGTAGCTAAGGGCCCGGATTCGATTCCCGGCTGGGTCGGAGATTTTCTCCGCTCAGGGACTGGGTGTTGTGTTGTCCTAATTATCATCATTTCATCCCCATCGACGCGCAAGTCGCCGAAGTTGTGCTCGACAGAAAGGACCAACAACCTAACTATACTACTAGCCAAGAACTTAGGGAGCTGGTCAACGGGATGGAATTAGTCGACACATGGGACCTGAAGTATCCCAACCAACCAGGATATAGATTTTTTACTAGCCACTCCGCGGGCCGTTTGGACCGGATGTACGTTTCAAGGGCGTTAGAAGTGTCGACGGTGGACGCAGAAATATGGCCGACAGCGTTTACAGACCACGAGGCAAATATTTGTACGGTTAACCTTGATAGACAGCAGGTGTGGAGACGGAGGGGTAATTGGAAGATGAACGTCTCCCACCTGCGAGATGCACAACGCCGACGCATGGCGGAGGACGCGTGGCATGGCTGCGTCCGTCGACGAAATTCTTTCGGTTCTGTTCTGCAGTGGTGGATCGAGTGCGCGAAGCCAGCTTTACGGAGGACGTTAATAGGTTACGGGAAGGAGGTTTCTCAATGGCAGCGCACGACCAGTGAGTTTTACTTTACGGCTCTCCGGGAAGTGTTAGCTCAACCACCTACACCAGAACGCCAGACGGCCGTCCACCGAGTTAAGGCGGAGCTGGTACAACTTGCGACGCAGAGGATGGCAGGTACGATGATACGCGCGAGGTCGCAGGATTTCCTGCCCAACGAGGTTCCCTCGATGCATTATGTGATAAAGGAAAGACGAAGAAGGCGCAGGGATTTAATACATGAGATCGATCTCGGCGATGGTCGTCGTTTTACAACACAATGGGGCATAGCACAGGCGTTCACGGATCATTTTAGCAGATTCTATGCGAGCAACGGGGAGGGTCAGAGGGAGCTGGGGAACGTCCTGGAAGAGATCCCAGACGCGACGAGTGTGAACGGGGAAGCGGACGGCTTATCTGAAATTACGTGTGAAGAGCTGGAGGAAGCGATTACACGAGGTGCTTGCAACAAGTCCCCAAGTCCAGACGGATTCCCGTTGGAGTTTTATCGTGCCTTTGTGACCATTATGACACCGATGTGGCTATGTATGTTTAATGAGCTTCTGCGGCAAGAAGTATCGGTTCACATTCAATTCACGGAAGGGCTCATGATACCGATACCGAAGCAAACGGCCTTGTGATTATCGCCCCTTGACCCTCCTTAATAGTGACTACAAGATCTTCATGCGCATCCTGGGAAGTCGTATCAAAAAGTCGCTGGAGAATCGAATACATACCGATCAGACTTGTCTTGGCGGCATCAGTAATATCCACACAGCCTTGGGAGACTATCATGACGTCGTCGCCCTCGCGGCTGCATGCCGCCTCCGGGGGGCGATGGTTGCAGTAGATTTCGATCATGCTTTTGATCGCGTGGATCATGTGTACCTCGCGGCGGTGATGAACAGGATGGGTGTCTCGCCATTATTGACCAATGCTGTGATGCGGCTGTTGCACGGCGCCAGATCAGCGATGGTGGTCAACGGAGGGAGAACTGAGTATTTTAAGATCTTAAGATCAGTGAGACAGGGTTGCCCCTCGTCGATCCTCCTTTATGCGATCGCCTTAGAACCGTGCCTCGCAGGCCTTCGCCGCCGTCTTACCGGGATCTCCCTACGGCATTTATCATTCAAATGCAGAGCATACGCGGATGATATTGTGTTCTTCGTAAGGAATGAGAGGGAGACTCAAACAGCACTGGATTGGCTACAGACGTATGGGATGGCAGCTGGAAGTGTGGTCAACTACCGAAAATCACAATTCATGCATGTAGGGCGTGGACTAGAACCAGGAGCGGAAGGACCCTTACCTGCGGTGGAAACCCTCCGCTGTTTGGGTATCACCTTTCATAAAGAGACAGCGAGAACGGGTGCGGACAACTACCGAAGACTGTTACTCAGAGTCCGCACTGCAGTACGACTACACTCCCTACGGTCGATGGATATGCTGCAGCGAGTGTTACTCGTCAACCTTTATCTCGCGCCCATGATGTGCCACCTGACACACCTTCTCCCCTTGACGCGCACGATGGCTATGAGGATTCAGGCGGCTTTTGGGTACTATGTGTGCCTGGGACAACTCTTTAAGGTACAGTACAACACGCTTACCCTCCCAGCGCGAGAGGGGGGCGTTGGTTTAGTGAACGTGCACGAGAAGGCGCGTGCCATGTATATTAATACTATGCTCAAACGGTGGCGCAACAGGAATCACTCGCTTACGGGGACGATCATCGACGAAATCGTACCAACATCGGATCTTCCTCCAGTCAGTGTCGGCCATATATCGCCCCCTTTAACGTATGTGCGCACGTTCATCGTGGAACACAGTTACGGTCGAGAGCGCTTACCGACGACCCGACAGTCGACATCGAAGGACGTGTACCATCTGCTTCTTCGACAGGTCGCCCGGAATAGAGTGGAACGCAAACATCCAGCTGTTAATTGGCACGTGGTGTGGCGCACGGTCCACCACCCCCACCTACCTACATCAGTCACATCAACATGGTACATTGTCGTCAACCGCAAATACCGTACAAATGATAAAAAGTATGCAATACATTTGGCGGATTCGCCCTTGTGTCAGCAATGCGGCGTGCTGGATACGGACGACCATCGGCTGGTCTGCGGGGAGGTATTGGCTGTCTGGACTCTCGCAAGACAGATAATAGCGTTCATGCGGCGCACTATCTATACAGCAGTCTGTTTTCCAGAGGAAACGTATTTCCGCGCCGTAAGACGAATGCAGTGGCGTGGATCACAGATATGACGGTCCATTACATCTATAGCGACACACGTACGAACTTACTGAACGTCGTGGATTACTGGCAATACTTGCAAGATGGACACACAAAACTATTACGGCTACAAAAGTACAAGGATTGGTATGCCAATTTCCTAGTAACGGTTTTTGCGGACCCGCCATATACTTGGGGTGTGCCGGGTGCGCAAAGATGAGCGGCGGTGCTTTCGTTGTGAAACCGACCAAGTAGTGTGAGCGACTAAGAACACTATGCGCGTATGCGACCTAAGAAATTACTTCAAATTTTGTTTTAATATCCATAAATACTTTTCTTTAGGGTGCCGGAGGTGGCCCCACTTTGATTTTGTTGTTATTTCATGCTGCATGGTAGGACGGCAGCGAGGTTCCTTCCAGGACAGTTCTCATGTGTCAGTACGTACTATGTTTATTTTTTGAATAATAAAGGTTTCTGTTTCCCTTCCTTCATATAAACCCCTGACTCCAAAAAAAAAAAAAAAAGTTGGTACAGCACTTGCCCGCGAAAGGCAAAGGTCCCGAGTTCGAGTCTCGGTCCAAAAAAAAAAAAAAAGAAAAAGGTTGCGTCATATCGACAGATTTGCACCAGGCGAGCGGTCTACCCGACGGGAGGCCCCCGTTACACGTTGTTATTATTATTATTATTATTATTATTATTATCTCCGGAAGTGGACTGCCTAGGGGAAGATGACCATAGGGAAATTACTGAGTAACCAACGACAGGATAACGTCCTGCGAGTTGGGGCGTGAAATGTCGGAAGTTTGAATGAAGTAGTGAAACTAAAAAAATCTTATAAGAGAAATGCTAAGGCTCAGTCTACATATGGTGGGGTTCAGTAAAGCGAAGTGGAGAGAATCAAGGGCCTCTGGTCAGGCAAGTATAGAGAAATATCAATAGCAGCAAAACATGGTATAACGGGAGCAGCATTTGTTATGAAAAAGAAGATCGGGCAGAGATTGAGTTACTGGAGACAGTTCAGAGGAAAAAACGACATTTTGTCTCTGATTCTTTTGTAAATTTTTTTTTGTATATTTATAGACACAATCATATGTAAGAACCTCTAACATCGCAGCGCGTCAGCAATCGTTGGTTAATATATTAAAAAAACTAAAAACCCGCCTCGATTGCGAGAAAGGGACCTAGTGTTAATCATTGACAAAGTTCTTCTTAGGCGCTTGTGGGTTTTATTGTTGTTCTGAAGAAGGTGTAGTTATCTACGCCGAAACCTGGGTTAACAACACTACGTGCCTTTTTCGCAATCAAGGCGGGTTTTTAGTTTTTTAACAATCATTTGTGTCTACAAGTAAACAAAAAAAGTTTTACATGTCATAGGATTGCACTCGTCAGAATCGGCACCAAACCAACAACAAAGTTTCAGGTATATATACCGACGTCACAAACAGAAGATGAATAAAAAGAGAGAGTATATGAGGATATTGAACTGGTAGTTCATTATGTAAAGAGAGGTGAAAGTGTATCACTCATAGGGGACTGAAATGGGGTTGTAGGGGAAGGAGAAGAAGAAATGGTTATTGGAGAATATGGGCTTGGTACTATAAATAAGACAGGCGAGAGACTAACTGAGTTATGCAATAAATTTCAGCTAGTAATACCGAATACTCTGTTCAAGAACCACAAAAAGATGAAGTATAGTTGGAAAACACTCGGAGATTGAAGCTGGATTACATCATGGCCAAACTGAGATTCTGAAATCAGATACTGGATTGTAAGGCGTACTCAGGAGTAGATATAGACTGAGATCAGAATTTAATAATGATGAAGCGTAGGCTGAAGTTCAGGAGACTAGCCAGCAAGAATCAATGAGTGCGGAGCTACCTACATAGGAGAAACAGGGAGACCTGTCAGCTTACGAGTAGCAGAACACGAACTCTATGTACGATTACAACAACATAATAAATCGGCGATAGCGGAACACCACCGTGACTGTGGACAACCTATCAGGTTCCAGGAAGCCCGAGTACTGGCGAAAGAATCGCGGATGCGAAAACGCAAAATACGGGGGGCGACCGAAATTATTAAGCAGCCTGACAACATCAACAAAGAAGATGGCTGCAAACTCCCGGCGTCCTGGCTGCCGGCCATCCCAGCCCAACGGGCCGCGAGCGGTCGCGGGGCAGAAGCTACACGGCACACGGACGTATCTGCACAAACAGCTGTAGAGCAACTGTCAGTCCACTTCCGGGAACAACAGGAGGAAAAATTGGCGACCAGAATCCGAAAGCTGATTGGCGGACAGCTACCTATCGTTGACGACATGGACATCCACGAATAACCTCTTTCCTTGCATCTTCCCTTACGTCATGACTAGCCAATCATATTAGAGGGCCAATGAAAAGTCTTACAACAGTGACGGTAGACATCGATAGTCTGTAATAAATAGAAGCACCTATCCCCATACAAAACCAGTCGTACCCCGAGGAAGGCCTTTGCAATTCTGCCGAAACGTAGGCTTTAGTTTATTATTGTTGTTAGCTTTTTGCAATGACGCGGCATAACACCGAGAAGAATTTTAATCACTATTTACAAGATACCTTGTCAATGTGATATGGCTTACGTAGGACAGACCACACACACTATGAAAGAACACTGTACTGAACATCAACTTGCACTAACCTTTAGCAAGCAAGCGAGTCAGCTATTTTCATTGGACTTTCAGTGGAGTATGACAAACTATGATTCTGACAACAGTAATGTCTTTTTGGGACTCCGTTGTTAAAGAATACGCCCAGAGGAAAATATGATGAACTATGATGGCGGCTACCATTTGGACAGTGCGTAGAACCCCGTCATCTCCACGATTTCTTCTAATCGAAGACGACAGAGAGCACCAACGGCCGTAGCGAGCGGTGACACGGACAGCTGAGTCCCGCGGTTCCACCGGCGAAGGCGTCGCCACCGAGAAGAGTGGACCGTCTGACAACATGAATTTTGATGCATTCCCGGAAGACTCGCTGCGCGCTATATACGGCGGAACGGAGCGAGTCTTCGTCAGTCTTCGATGGCTCACCTGAATATAATTTTAAGGTGCTCAGTCGAAATATCATGCGTTAAATTTAACGACGGTCGGCTGTATGCCCAAATTTTTTTTTTTGAACATTCAATTCATGGAAACAGTTTCAATATTTGCATCCTTACGGGGACAAGATTTCCTCACATGTCCGAAGTTCCGAGAAACTACGTGGTAACAGAAAACTGTTAAGTTCCTTAAACCATTTCACTGAGATGTCGGGACCATGGTATAGTACGAAATTTGTCCAGAGTAACGCATTTTATTGAGACTGCCACTGCACGGAAAGTTACTGAGAAGGCTAGTCACGCTATTGTCAAAGACAGGAGTTTCTATACGATACGAAGACTAGATGCCATTTCAAAAGAACTGTACCAGTTACAGCTAAATGTTGGAACGCATCTCTCCCCTGTATCCCCGGACTGGGTTGATGCTGTGGCTTCGGAGTTAAAAGGATCTAAGTTTTCAGCAGATGTCGAAATTTGGACATCTGTTGCCACAGCAGTCGTCAACACGAGAGATAACTGCACGGCGTTTAGTTGTCAGTTTCATGGAGAAAAATTTGGACGATGCGACGCTGACTCTGCTAAGCAAGGGATTCCATTTTGCACCTTCACCTAGAGCACCGCCTTTAATTAGTTTTGTGAGTCGTGTTGAAGAAGCTGCACGAGGCATTGCATGGCATGCTGCAGAAGAAACAAAAAGGGAAACATGCCATGCTCTTTTGAAAGCTACTCCTCAACGTAGAAACTTAACCACTGCACAAAGGGCTGCACTATGAAATCTACGTGATGTAGTGGTACTGAACGCTGGCAAAGGTAATGCAACCGTTTTGTTACCTTGTATAGTGTGTGACGATAAAACGCATGGCCTGCTAAGCGACTCTAGCTGTAAGAGGATTGATCACGACCCTACATAACGGGTACAATGGAAAACTTCTGTACTGCTGAATTCCTCCTCTTTACCTCAGGACATTATCAAAAGTTAAGACCACATAACTGCGTACCAGCAAGACTGTATGGATTTCCAAAAATTCGTAGGGAAAGGGTTCCATTACATCCAATAGCGAGCAACATTGGAGCGCCTACATATGTTTTAGCCCAACATCTCACTTCTTTGCTGAGACCGTAGTTAGGTAAATGACCACATCACACCCGTAGCTCAGCTGACTTTATCAATAGACAAGGGGGTTCCCCGTCTAAGCAGTTCTGTCCGTTTGCCTAACTTTGATGTGGTGCCACCTTTTATAAAGGTTTCCTTCGCTCATTTTTTGTCACCAATTGTGAACAAGTTTCAGGTGGACGTCACCGCTTTCTTTCGGCATCCTCAATCTTCAACCTGTATTATGTTCAACGAAGAATATTTTGAACAGACTAACAGCGTCACCATGGACAGGCCTCTGTCTTCCCTGGTGCCCAACCCTTTTATGGAGTATTTCGAGGAGAGAGCTTGAATTAGCTACCCATAAGCCAACTGTATTTTGCAGGAAATACGGACAGTACTTTCATAGTGTGACCCCATGAAGAGGATAAACTGATGGTGTTTCTTCATCGCCTCATCTCCATTCATGACAACATTCGGCTGACTATGGAAATGGAGGAAGATGAGGGAAGTATTGGTTAGACGACAGAACGATGGCACTCTGGGGCTTTCAGTTTACAGGAAAGCCACTCATACGTATCTGTATTTGCAAGCGCGAACAATAAGCGTGCTTGAAACACTCGTACTCAGAGCTTACACAGTCTGAGATCTAAATAGTTTGGCTAAAGAGCTCGCCCACGTAAGACAGAGTTCAGAAAAAAATGGATATTCCATCCAGAACATAAAAGGAGTACTGTCAGTTAAAAGAAAGAATCAGGGAGTGGATAAAGAGGAGAACTCGCCGACAAAGTCTTTAGCTTTCCTTCCTTTCGCTGGGGAACATTTCGTTTAAAATAGCAAGAATCCTCCGTAAATTTCAAGCGAAAGTGACTTTCCGTCCACCATGTAAGTATCAAGGCTTATTGGGATCGATGAAAGACGACTTCTTACTGCTGCGGAAGGCCGGAATTTTGCAAAATACTTTGTCAGTTTAGTATGGCTTACGTAGGACAGGCCACACGGACTGCGAAAGAACGCTGCACTGAACATCAACGTTGCACTCACCTTTTGCAACTAAGCAAGTCGCTATTGCCCAAAAGCAGTATGTCCACGGGCATTCAGTGGAGTGTGATGGGCCTATGATTCTGACCACAACAATATCTTTCTGCGACTACAGTATTAAAGAATCTGTGGAAATATGCCTGCCAGAAAATCTGACGAATGGTGATAGCGGCCACCAGTTGGACAGTGGGTGGAACCGCGTCATCTGTACGATTCGCTCTAATAGAAGACGACAGATTTCGCCGTCGGCCGCAGCGAGCGGTAACACAGAGAAGAGTTGAGCCACGCGGTTCCACTAGCGAGGGCGCTGCCGCCGGGAGGTGTGGACCGTCTAACTGGAATTTTAAAGGAATGACCTCAAACTCGCAGCGCGCTACATATGGCGGAACGGAGGAAGTCTTCGTATTGGATGGCTCACCTAAAGATGATTGGCAGGTGCCCACTCGAAATATCGTCCGATGAATTAAACGTCGACAGCTGCAAGCTGAAATTCAATGTCCGGAAAAATTTTAAAATTCACACAAAAAGATCCTTTTTCACAGTCTATCACTTCTTGCCATGCAACTCTCATCTGCCTCAATTTAGCAGACTTCAGTGATTATATCTGCCCAAACTTTGCTCTCATACTTCACAATGACAAATAATTTTAATATCTTCCCTCTGACTGAGTTTTATTCAAGTATTTCGCGCAGTCATGAGACCAATGTGTTTGGGGCATAAGGGCGATATGGTTTCCCATCTACTTTCTTGCTCGTTATTTACTGCAGTAAAATCTGCAACTGGTATTAAAAAGCTACTTTGATTTATGCTATTTAAATACTGTACCAATAAGGCTAAATACACTGAAGAGCCAAAGAAACTGATACACCTGCCCAGGCGAGCATGCTCAAGTGCCGCAACACGACGTGGCATGGACTCGAGTAATATCTGAAGTAGTGCTGGAGGGAACTGTCGCCATGGATACTGCAGGGCTGCCCATAAATTCGTAAGAGTACGACGGGGTGGAGATCTCTTCTAAACAACACATTGCAAGGCATCAGTTTGAAACGAGACTCGTCCGACAAGGCAACATGTTGCCAGTCATCAACAGTCCAATGTCTGTGTTGACGGGCCCAGGCGAGGCGTAAAGGTTTGTGTCGTGCAGTCATCAAGAGAACACGAGTGGGCCTTAGGCTCCGGAAGCCCATATCGATGATGTTTCGTTAAATGGTTCGCACGCTGGCACTTATTGACGGCCTAGCATTGAAATCTGCAGTAGTTTCGGAAGGGTTGCACTTCTGTCACGTTGAACGATTCTCTTCAGTCGTTGTTGGTCCCGTTGTTGCAGGATCTTTTTCCGCCCCAGTGATGTCGGAGATTTGATGTTTTACTGGCTTCCTGATGCTCATGGTACACTCGTAAAACGGTCGTACAGGAAAATCTCCACTTCATCGCTATGTCGGAGATGCTGTGTACCATCGCTCGTGCGCCGACTATAACACCACGTTCAAACTCATTTAAATCTTGATAACGTGCCATTGTAACAGCAGTAACCGATCCAACAACTGCTGTGTGGTCTTATTTAGTCGTTGTCGACCGCGGCGCCGTCTTCTGCCTGTTTACATATCTCTGTATTTGAACACGTATGCCTATACCAGTTTCTTTGGCGGTTCAGTGTAATTTAACATGAACACCCGCTGGATAGATATTTTGAGCGTAGTTACGTCTCAAGTTTACTTTTCTTTGTAAAATACATTGTACTACAAATATATTGAAAATAGCTGTGACAGATCAAAGCTAAATAATTAGAAATATTAATAGTATACAGTATTATTTAAATTTTCTTACATATTTGTGATCACACGCAAAAGTATATAACAAAATTGAAATCATGTTCGCTTCTCAAGGAAGTTCAACATCAACTTCCGCTTTCCATGTATACCAATAGAGTAATTTATCGGTTTCAGAAAATGTAGCACATTCAAGCTGCCAAGTGGAGTGCAAAAGAAATGCAGATAACAGCTGTTCGGGTCTACACAACTAATAATTCGCGACTGAGTGCTTGCACCGCAGTTACGTGTTCGGGCCATAGTTTCAGAAAACTGCGACATTAAAGACACTGCCGTGGCAAAAGTCATGGGATACGTCTTAATATCGTGTTTGGCCTTCTTTTCCTCGGCGTAGTGCAGCAACTCCACGTGACAATCCTTGGAAGTCCTTTGCAGAAATATTGAGCCATGCTGCTACTATAGCCGTCTATAACTTCGAAAGTGTTGCAGGTGCAGATTTTGTGACTTCTTGGTTACGTCCCATAAATGTTCAATGGAATTCATGTCGGGAAACCACGAACTGTCCAGAATGTTCTTCAAACCAATCGCAAAAAATTGTGGCCTGGAGACATGGTACATTGTCATCCATGAAAATTCCATCCTTGTTTGAAAGCATGATGTCCATGGCTTCGTATGGTCTCCAACTATCCGAACATAACCATTTATAGTCAATGAACTGTTCAGTTAGACAGAGAACACTGTTTCTGTCACATGTATCACAGCCCTCACCATTATGGAACCACCACCAGCTTGCGCAGTGCCCCCTGTTGAAAACTTGGGTCAATGGCTTCGTGGGGTCTTCGCAGCACTCGAAACCTACTATCAACTCTTACCAGCTGACATCGGGACTCACTAGGCCAAAGTATTCCAATCGTATAGCGTCCAACCGACCTGATCACGAGCCCTGGAGGGGTGCTGCAGGCGATGTCATCCTGTTAGCAAAGGCACTCCCATCGGTTGTCTGCTGCCATAGTCCATTACCGCAAAATTTCGTCGCGCAGTTCCAACAAATACGTTCGTCGTACGTCCCACAGCGGTTTCTGCGGTTAATTCACGCAGTGTTACTTGTCTGTTGTCTCTACGCAAATACCGCTGCTGTCGGTCGTTAAGTGAACGGCGTCGGCCACTGCTTTGCCCGTGTTGAGAGGTAATGCCTGAAATTTGGTATTATCAGTACACTGGGACTGAAATGTCCCACACGTCTAGTTCCAACTACCATTCCGCGTTCCAGGTCTGTTGACTCTTGTCGTGCGGCCATAATAACGTCGGAATCCTTTTCACATGAACCGCCTGAGAGCAAATGACAGCTCCGCCAATGCACTGCCCTCTTATACCTTGTGTACGTGATATACCGCCGTATGCATATGGGCATACAGCAATCCCATGACTTATCACATCGGTGTAATACCTACCAGCAACATATCTCTTGATGTGTCAACATGAGGTCTGCTAAATTAATCTGAGACTTGAAAGTTTCATTTAGTAAGCAACCCAGGATAAAGCTTAGTTGGCTGTTTATCAAGGAGTATCTTGCTGGGTGGGGGAGTGGCTATGTACGTAAAAAACAACATTCCCTTTGAGTCCATAGATGTATCGTGACACTGCACTGAACAGATATTTGAATGTTGTGCAGGGGCAGTTGAATTTAGTGAAATTAAACTAATTGTTGTTGTTTATAGGTCCCCTAACTCCGACTTCAGAGCATTTCTGCTCAAGCTAGACAGTGTTCTTGATTCAATTTGTAGGAAGTACCACAAATTAGTTACATTTGGTGACTTCAATATTAATTTTGTACATGATGGTGCAAGAAAAAGGATGTTGGTACATCTCCTAAATTCATATGAACTGATGCAGACTATCTTTTTTCCAACTAGGGTGCAGGGGAACAGTAGCACAGCCATAGACAATGTTTTATTCATTCTTCATTACTAGATGAACATTCTGTTAGTAAGAGCGCGAATGGCCTTTCAGACCATGATGCACAAGTTTTAACATTAAAAGGCTTTTGTACTCAAACCAGTGCCATATTTAATTACAAACTACATAGTAACGTTAATCCAACAGCAATAGAGAGTTTTTTAAACCTTGTCAAGGAACAAGAGTGGCAGGACATTTATAGTACCGATAACATAGATGATAAATACAAGCTTTTAGAACAAAGTGGAAATTAATTACTAAAATGTTAGAAGTAGTCAAAATCAAGCAACAGTAGCCCATTACAAACTGTATTGAAAGACGCTGATAAATGTTATTAGGAAGGCGAAGAGTATGCGTTATGCAAATAGAATAGCTAATTCACAGGATAAAATTAAAACCATACAGTCAGTTGTGAAGGAAGTGTGTGGACAGCAGCACAAGCTCGACGATACAAAGTCAGTTCCTAGCAAAAATATTTATGTTACTGAAGAATCAGATATATGTACAGTATTTAACTATCATTTTCTTAGCATTGCTGGCGAATAAATAAAAATTTGGTTTCTACAGGAAATCATGTAACTGTCTTGGCAGATGCCTTTCCTAATGGATGTCTGAAATACTCCTCCGTGATACAGACAAGAGGGAGATTGAGTCAATAATTAAATCACTGAAGACTAAGGACTCTCATGGATATGATGGAGTGTCTAGCAGAATATTAAAGTACTGTGCTGTACATGTTAGCCCAGTATTTAGGCATATTTGTAATTTTTCCCATAGGTATGGTCAGTTTCCTGAGCGATTAAAATACTCAGTAGTAAAGACGCTTCATAAAAATGGGAAAAAGGATAATGTAGATAATTTTAGACCTATTTCTATGCCATCAATGTTTGCAAAAGTTATTGAAGAGGCTGTGTGTGTAAGGATAATTGATCATTTCATATCACATGATTTGCTATTAAATGTACAGTTCGGCTTTAGAAGTCGTTTAACAACTCCAAAAGCTATATTCCCTTTTCTCTGTGAGGTACTGGATGGGCTAAACAATATGTTCCGAACGCTTGGCATATTTTTTGATTTAACTAAGGCATTTGATTGTGTTGATCACAAAATACTGCTCCAGAAGTTGGACCATTACGGAATACGGGAAGTAGCTCACAATTGGTTCACCTCTTACTTTAGCATCAGGCGGAAAAAGGTCATTATTCACAATGTTGATAACGCTGTGATGTGGGGTCAGAGTAGGGTACTGTCAAGTGGGAGTGCCCCGGGGATCAGTGTTGGGGCCACTCCTGTTCCTTATTTATATAAATGATATGCCCTCTGGTATTAACAGTAACTCTAAAATATTTCTGTTTGATGACGACACTAGCTTGGTAGTAAAGGATGTTGTGTGCAACATTGGCTCGGTTTCAAATAGTGCATTACATTACCTAAGTTCATGGCTTGTAAAAAATAAACTAACGCTAAATCACAGAAAGACTCAGTTTTTACAGTTTCTAACAAACAATTCAGCGAAACCTGAAGTTTTTCACAGAATGGACATATGATTAGTGAATCTGAACAGTTCAAATTCCTAGGTGTTCAGATAGATAGTAAGCTGTCGTGGAAAGCCCATGTTCAGCATCTTGTTCAAAAACTTAATACTGCCATTTTTACTTTGCGAATGGTATCAGAAATGAGTGATCGTTCGACACGAAAATTAGTCTACTTTGCTTATTTTCATGCGCTTATGTCGAATGGTATTATACAGTATTTTGGGGTAACTCTTCCTATTCTAAAAGGATATTTTTGGCTCAGAAACGGGCGGTTCGGGCAATAAGTGGTGCGAGTTCACGAACCTCTTGTCCACTCCTGTTCATGAGTCTGGGTATTTGGACAATGGCCTCTCAATATGTATATTCCTTACTGTGATTTCTTATTAACAATATTAGCTTATTCCCAAGAATAAGAAGCTTTCACTCGGTTAATACCCGACAGAAAGCAGACCTGCATTTGGATCGGACTTCTTAACACTTGTGCAAAAAGGTGTGCAGTATACTGCTGCGTCCTTTTTCTATAAGCTACCACACGAATTCAAAAATCTTAGCAGTAATCCACGCGCTTTCAAATCGAAACTGAAGAGTTTCCTGATGGGTCACTCCTTTATTCTGTCGAGGACTTCCTTGAAAAATTAAGCTGATTCTTGTTGTATTGTTGATTGCGTTTACTTACACTTATGGAGTGACTTTTCTCGGGTTCATAAACATTTATTTTTATCTGTTATTACTTTTACGTTGTAATTTACTGACACCTTCTGTGACCTCGGAAATTTGCTCCTCAATTTGGTCTTACGGAAATTGATGTGTAAATAAATAAATAAATAAATAAATAAATAAGCGGTTGTTAGGAGCCGAAATCGGAGCTCACCTAGTATGTCCTGCTGAGGCAACCACTTGCTGACCATCACGTTTGGGTCTTGTTCTCCCACTTCCAGAGGACGCGCTGTGGGAGTTCCCGAAAGGCGTCCAGGAAGGCCTGGACTTTCTACCACGGCAAACCGCTGCTCCTGACATTGGAACCCAGGCTCATGTATATCAGACCGTGCTCTGCCCCGTCAATAAACTCCTGGATATCCTGGAACAGCCACGAGAATATACAACCAATGTCAGTTCAAATGGTTCAAATGGCTCTGAGCACTATGGGACTTAACATCTGTGGTCATCAGTCCCCTAGAACTTAGAACTACTTAAACGTAACTAACCTAAAGACATCACACACATCCATGCCCGAGGCAGGAGTCGAACCTGCGACCGTAGCGGTCACGTGGTTCCAGACTGAAGCGCCAAGAACCTCACGGCTACACCGGCCGGCTCTTATGTGGGTACTGGGCACCGTTGAGCGAGTAAGACTAAAGCTGCTGAGGCGGGAGTATCTGACCTGCGTGACAAACAAAGAGTTGGACGTCCTGTGACAGCAACCACCGAGTTTCACAAGCAAATGTTGAAAGATTTTTTATTTTATTTTATTTTTTATTTATTTATTTATTGTTCCGTGGGACCAAATTAAGGAAATTCTCCATGGTCATGGAACGAGTCAATACATGAAATTATAACATGATAGTAGAAACAGATAAAATGAAATATAAGTAACATATTCAGGAGACAATTCGTAAGTTTAAATAAAGAAAATCAACAATGTAACACTGGAATTTGCTTAATTTTTCAGCTCTTCCAGGAGCTCCTCGACAGAATAGAAGGAGTGAGCCATGAGGAAACTCTTCAGTTTAGACTTAAAAGTGTTTGGGCTACTGCTAAGATTTTTGAGTTCTTGTGGTAGCTTATTGAAAATGGATGCAGCAGAATACTGCACTCCTTTCTGCACAAGAGTCGAGGAAGTGCATTCCACATGCAGATTTGATATCTGCCTAGTATTAACTGAGTGAAAGCTGCTAACTCTTGGGAATAAGCTAATATTGCTAACAACAAACGACATTAAAGAAAATATGTACTGTGAGGGCAGTGTCAGAATACCTAGACTATTGAATAGGGGTCGACAAGAGGTTCTCGAACTTACACCACACATAGCTCGAGCAGCCCGTTTTTGAGCCAAAAATACCCTTTTTGAATCAGAAGAATTGCTCTAAAAAACAATACCATTCGACATAAGCGTATGAAATTATGCGAAGTAGACTACTTTTCGTGTTGAACTGTCACTTATTTCAGATACTGTTCTAATGGTAAATAAAGCAGCATTTAGTTTCTGAACAAGATCCTGAACATGGGCATTCCACAACAGCTTACTATCTATCCGAACGCCTAAAAACTTGAACTGTTCCGTCTCGCTTATAATTTGCCCATTCTGTCCGATCAAAATATTGGTTCTTGTTGAATTGTGGGTTAGAAACTGTAAAAACTAAGTCTTACTGTGATTTAGCATCAAATTATTTTCCACAAGCCACATACTTATTTCATGAATTACATTATTTGATACTGTTTCAATATTACACACAAGATCCTTCACTACCAAGATGCAAACAGAAATATTTTTGAATCACCTGTAATACTAGAAGGCATATCATTTAAATAAATAAGAAACAGCAGTGGCCCCAGCACCGACCCTTGGGGAACACCCCACTTAACAGTGCCCCATTGAGATTGAACATCACTACCACTCTCAATATTGCGGAGAATTACCTTCTGCTTTCTGTTTTTAAAGTATGAGGCGAACCAATTGTAAGCTACTCCCCTTACTCCATAATGGTCCAACTTCTGCAGTAATATTTTGTGGTCAACACAGCCAAAAGCCTTCGTTAAATCAAAGATAACACCTAGCGTTCGCAACCTTTTATTTAATCCGTCCAAAACC
The DNA here is from genome assembly GCF_021461385.2 of Schistocerca piceifrons. NCBI lineage: Eukaryota > Metazoa > Arthropoda > Insecta > Orthoptera > Acrididae > Schistocerca > Schistocerca piceifrons. The sequence continues at coordinate 931,554,944 of NC_060139.1, read as the reverse complement.
TCACAGAGAAAAGAGAATATAGCATTTCCAGTTGATAAACCATTTCTAAACCCAAACTGTGCATTTGACAGCAAATTATGTGAATTTAAATGCTCCAGTAACCTTGTATATACAACCTTCTCGATAACTTTAGCAAACACCGATGGCATAGAAATAGGTCTATAATTGTCAACATTATCCCTGTCTCCCTTTTCATGAAGTGGCTTCACTACTGAGTACTTTAATTGGTCAGGAAACCAACCACTCCTAAAGGAAAAGTCACAGATATGGCTAAGTACTGGGCTAACATATATAGAACAATACTTCAGTATTCTGCTAGATACCCCATCATATCCATGAGAGTTCTTGGTCTTTAGTGATTTAATTATTACCTAAATCTCCCTCTTGTCAATATCATGGAGGAGCATTTCAGGTAACAGTCTCGGAACACTTTTTTCTACGAGCGCTATATGGTTCCCTTTTGGGACTAGGTTTCTATGTAGTTCACATGCTATATTCAGAAAGTGATTATTAAATACTGTACATATATGCGACTTATCAGTAATACGGACATTCCCACTACACACTGATTCTATATCCTCGACTTGTCTCTGCAGACCAGCCACTTCCTTTACGAGTCATGATGATTATCGTATCACTCAGGGAGAAACTGCAAGCACAATTGCCATTTCATAGGAATGCGTGGGTCACATTACTGCTTTGCTTGGCTATCAGAAGATCTGTGCACAATGGGTGTCCCGGATGCTGACTCCTGAAATGAAAGCACACAGACTTGAAATTTGCCATGAAAGACGATCTGCGGGGACATCATTATGCTTCTGATGAAGATGTTAAGAGATCTGTGAGACTGGGGTTGCGGAAACAGAGTGTCAGCTTCTTCTGGGACGGCTTCCGAAAACTTGTTCATCGTTGGCAGAAATGTATTCGATTGGCTGGTGATTAAGCGGAAAAGTGAATATTGGAAATTAAAGATCACTTTCTAAAGATTATTTCTGCGTTTGATTTATTAAAATATTCAAGGCTCGTATATCAAGAAAAGCCTCGTATATCAAGAAAAGAGTTCAAATAACAGTTTCCTCAAGTCCAACTGTTTGCTAATTGAGAAAGGATACGAACTTAAAGTACTGGCGCAAATTTTGATGGAATGAGTGGATATCTTGGCCACAGGAAGTAAACTCTTTCACAAAATCTACGTTCTGGATTCAATCTATTTATTGTGATTTTAATACCCGTATAAAGGAAGGCTGGCAGCAGCACAATACGCCGCTCTTCAGCCACAGATAGTACAATGATAAAACAAGACACATGAGTTGGAACAAAATGGCGGGGAAAAAACAGTAGACACATGAACATAAAAAACATGAAGCTGTTCACACTCGATGACAATCCACACTACAAACTGTTGACATGAAGCACAAACACTGAAGATGTCGATGGCACTGGTGAATGATGGAGTGCGATGGTGGACACTGAACACTAAACATGAAGACACACACGAGACACTAATGGTGATGATCTCCGGCGCGCGAATGTCCGTGTAGCGTGTGCGAGTCCTGGGACCTGCCAAGTGGGGAAGAAGGGTGAGGGGGGGGGGGAGAAGGGAGAACAAAGATGCCAATGGCTGAGGAGATGGGAGGAGGAGTAGAGGGACAGGGGAGGGGAAGCCTGGGGGAGAGTTGGGGAGAAATAGAGGAGGGAGGGAAGGTGGGAGAGAAGGGAGGAGGGTGCCCAAAGGAGCAAATACAGGAAGAGGGAGGGAGGATAAAAGTTGGTAGGAGGGGTGGCGGAAGCCACCTTAGGAGAGGGTAAGGAGGGTGGAGAGATGGAGACCGGGTGGGATGTAGAAATACATGCGCGGCAACGGGCGGGGGTGGGAGAGGATGGGGGAGACAAGTGGGTGAGGAGGATCGAGTTTTCCTGAGGTGTAGAGGATCCATATCTGTTCAAGGAAAAGGAGGTGGGGGAACGGAATGAGGTCGTACAGGATCCGCATGGGGGAGGGGAGACGGATGCGATAGGTGAGGTGGAGAGCATAGCGTTCAAGGATCTGAAGGGATTGGTAAAAGATAGGGGGGGGGCGGAGATCCAGGCAGGATGGGCGTAACAGAGGATAGGATGGATGAGGGATTTATAGGTGTGGAGTATGGTGGAGGGGTCCAGACCCCATGTATGGCCGGAAAGGAGCTTGAGGAGACTGAGTCGGGAGTGTGCCTTGGCTTGGATTGTCCGGAGATGGGGGGGGTCCAGGAGAGGCGACGGTTGAGGTTGACGCCAAGGTACTTAAGGGTGGGGGTGAAGGCGATAGGACGGCCATAGATGGTGAGATAGAAAGGAAGGGTTGGTTTTGCCTACAATATGATCGCCTGGGTTTTGGAGGGATTGACCTTCAGCAACCGCTGGTTGCACCAAGCGGTGAACTGGTCAAGATGGGATTGGAGAAGGTGTTGGGAACGCTGCAGGGTGGGGGCGAGGGCAAGGAAGGCGGTATCATCGGCAAACTGGAGAAGGTGGACGGGGGTTGATGCCTCGGCATGTCCGCCGTATACAAAAGGTACAGAAGGGGGAGGTCGTAGCCTTGGGGCACACTGGCAGAGGGAAAAAAGGTGTAGGAATCCGTGTTATGGATGGTGACGTAGGAAGGACGGTGGGAGAGAAAGGAGCCAATCAGACGGACGTAGTTAATGGGAAGGGCGAAGGGCGAAGGTTTGGAGCTTGAAGAGGAGACTGGAATGCCACACGCAGTCATAGGCACGTTCGAGGTCCAGGGAGAGGAAGATTGCAGAGCGACGGGAGTTTAGCTGTTCGGAAAGGAGATGAGTGAGGTGGAGGAGAAGGTCATCGGAAGAGCAGGATGGTCGAAAGCCACACTGGGTAACGGGAAGGAGGCGGTGCTGGTGGAGATGCTGGTGGATGCGTCAGTTGAGGATGGATTCCAGGACCTTGCTGAAGACCGAGGTAAGGCTGATGGAACGATAGGAGGAGATGGCAGACGGAGGTGTACCGGGTTTAAGGAACATCAGGATACGGGAGGTTTTCCACATTCGGGGTAGTAGGCGGTGGACAGGACTACATTGTAGAGCCTGGCCAGGGTGGAGAGGAAAGAGTCAGGAGCTTCACGAAGGTGGCGGTAGGTGACAAGATCGTGACCAGGAGCGGTGTTGCGTTTAGTGCAGAGTGTAGCAATGAGATCCTGTGTACTGATAGGGGCATTGAGTTCCATGTGTGCATTGTTGTCCAAGTACTGGAAACCAGGTGCGAGGGGAGGGACAGAGGTGTCAGTTCCATCACGGACATCCGGGAAGAGGGAGTAATCGAACTGGAGATCATTGGGGATGGAGAAGACATCGGAAAGGTAGGAGGCAAAGTGATTGGCCTTACCAAGGGTGTCATGAAAGTGATGATCATCATGGAGAAGAGGATAGTAGGGGGAGGGTTTAGTTCCGGTAAGGCGACGGAAGGCTAACCAGTACTTGGACGAGTTTATAGGTAAGGTAGCATTTAAACGGGTGCATGTCTGTCGCCAGTCCCGGCGTTTCTTGGCCGCGAGCAAGTTTCGGATGTGTCGCTGGAGTTGCCGGTGGCGTCGTAGTGTGTCTGGGTCACGCGTGTGGAGGAAGGCACGGTAGAGACGGCGGGATTCACGGAGGAGGAGGAGGACGGCCTGTGGGGGTAAGGTAGGACGGTGGGGGTGGATGGCGACAGTAGGGACGTGGGCCTCCACGGCCTCAAACAAGGTCTGCTGGAGAAAGGAGGCAGCATGGGTAACATCGTCAGGGTGGTGGTAGATGAAGTGGTGCCCTTCGACCTGGGTGGAGAGGGTATCCCGGTAAGCATTCCAGTCGGCACGGGAATAGTCATGGACGTACTTCGGAGGAGGGTCATTATAGTTGTCACTGATGCAGTCCGTTCGTCACCACACATATGCATACTAACTTCTCCATGACAATGCAAGGTCTCACACAAGTCTGTGCACCAGAGAGGAACTCACAAATCTTCATTGAACTGTTTTTCCTCATCCACCCTAAAGCCTGAACCTTGCACCTTCCGACTTCCGTCTGTTTGACCCAATGAAGGATACATTCCACGGGAGGCAGTACGTGGATGATTGGGAGGTTGTTGACGCAGCAAGACGTTGACTCTGACGTCGGCGAGTAGAGTGGTATCGCGCCGGCTTACGGATCCTCGCAGTAAGATGGCGTAAGGCCGTCGCACTGAAGGAGATTATGTTAAAAAATAAGATTTTGTAGACAAAAGAGTGGGGTATAATGTGGCGCAATGGAACCTCGAATAAATGTCAGAAAAAATGTGTTGCATTGCTTATCGTATGCCACACACACACACACACACACACACACACACACACACACACACAGGGTGGTCCATTGATAGTGACCGGGCCAAATATCACGCGAAATAAGCATCAAACGAAAAAACTATAAAGAACGAATCTCGTCTAGCTGGAAGGGGGAAACCAGACGGCGCTATGGTTGGTCCGCTAGATGGCGCTGCCATAGTTCAAACGGATATCAGCTGCGTTTTTTTAAATAGGAGCCCCCATATTTTATTACATATTCATGTATTAAGTAAAGAAATATGAATGTTTTAGTTGGAACACTTTTTTCGCCTTCTGAAAGATGGCGCTGTATTAGTCACAAACGTATAAGCACGTGGTATCACGTAACATTCCGTCAGTGTGTACGGTATTTGCTTCGTGATACATTCCCCGTGTTAAAATGGATCGTTTACCAATTGCGGAAAAGGTCGATATCGTGTTGATGTATGGCTATTGTGATCAAAATGCCCAGCGGCCGTGTGCTATATATGCTGCTCGGTATCTTGGACGACATCATCTAAGCGTCCGGACCGTTCTCCGGATAGTTACGTTATTTAAGGAAACAGGATGTGTTCAACCATATATGAAACGTCAACCACGACCTGCAACAAATGATGATGCCCAAGTAGGTGTTTTAGTTGCTGTCGCGGTTAATCCGTACATCAGTAGCAGACAAATTGCGCGAGAATCGGGAATCTCAAAAATGTCGGTGTTGAGAATGCTACATCAACATCGATTGCACCCGTACCATATTTCTATGCAAAAGCAATTGCATGGCGACGACTTTGAACGTCGTGTGCTGTTCTGGCACTGGGCACAAGAGAGATTACGGGACAATGACATTTTTTTCCACGCGTTCTGTTTAGTGACGAGCCGTCAATCACCAACAGCGGTAACGTAAGCCGGCATAATATGCACTACTGGGCAACCGAAAATTCACGATGGCTGCGACAAGTGGAACATCAGCGACCTTGGCGGGTTAATGTATGGTGCGGCATTATGGGAGGAAGGATAATTGGCCCCCATTTTATCGATGGCAATCTAAATGGTGAAATGTATGCTGATTTCCTACGTAATGTTCTACCGATGTTACTACAAGATGTTTCACCGCATGACAATGGCGATGTACTTCCAACAAGATGGATGTCCGGTACGTAGCTCGCGTGCGGATGAAGCGGTATTGAATAGCATATTTCATAACAGGTGGATTGGTCGTCGAAGCACCATACCATACCATGGCCCGCACGTTCACCGGCTCTGACGTCCCTGGATTTCTTTCTGTGGGGAAAGTTGAAGGATATTTGCTATCGTGATCCACCCACAACGCCTGACAACATGCGTCAGCTCATTGTTAATGCATGTGCGAGCATTATGGAAGGCGAACTACTCGCAGTTGAGAGGAGTGTCGTTAACGTTTTGCCAAATGCATTGAGGTTGATGGACATCATTTTAAGCATTTACTGTATTAATGTGGTATTTACAGGTAATCACGCTGTAGCAGCATGCGTTCTCAGAAGTGATAAGTTCACATAGGTACGTGTATTACATTGGAACAACTGAAATAAAATGTTCACACGTACCTACGTTCTGTATTTTAATTTAAAATACCTACCTGTTGCCAACTGTTCGTCTAAAATTGCGAACCATATTGTTGCGACTATTACAGCGTCATCTATCACAAAGCGATAAATGTGGTCCAACTAAAACATTCATATTCCTTTATGTACTGCACGAATATGTAATAAAAATGGGGATTCCTATTTAAAAAAACGCAGTTGATATCCGTTTGACCTAGGGCAGCTCCCTCCAGCGGGCCAACCATAGCGCCATCTGGTTTTCCCCTTCAAGCTAGACAAGTTTCGTTCTTTGTAGTTTTTCGGTTGACGCTTATTTCGTGAGATATTTGGCCCGGTCACGATCAATGAACCACTCTATATACATAGGGTGTACCATTTATCTTGACCACCCTAAACAACTGTTTGTCCAGATGCAAATTACAAAATGTTTCAAGTAAACGTTCTTTAGCCGTCAAGGGGACATCAGTCGGCATGATTGCCTTCGTTATAGGTTTTTTTTATTTTTTATTTTTTTTTATTTTTTTTTTCACGGAGATATGAACAGCGGTATGATATTTTTAAATGGCACCCCGTATTTTTTATTCGGTACTTCATTTCCTCTCCTAAAGATCTATTCAAAAATATATCACAGTGTGCCATTCACTGAAACACAAAGTTATTAATTACATAACACAACATTGACGCTGACGCTCCCAGCGCTTAGTGTACTCGGAGTATTGGAACACATCCACGTGCTGACGTTGACAGAGGACAAATGTAAACATAAGTAGAATGCACACCCGTCATTCCGTCAACAGTCGTCAGTTGAAGAGTTGTGTGAGTAGAATGTACACCAACGAATAGAACGTAGAAATGCCACTCATCTAGGGGAATGTAAGTTAGCAGAACAGTAATTGCAGTACTGTCTTCTTATGTACGGGTACATTTAGTACAGTAGGTTAGTCCTTTTAAATACTATTGTGTTGAGTAGGCATACACTAAAGGCTGTGCCGGCCGAAGTGGCCGTGCGGTTAAAGGCGCTACAGTCTGGAACCGCAAGACCGCTACGGTAACAGGTTCGAATCCTGCCTCGGGCATGGATGTTTGTGATGTCCTTAGGTTAGTTAGGTTTAACTAGTTCTAAGTTCTAGGGGACTGATAACCACAGCAGTTGAGTCCCATAGTGCTCAGAGCCATTTGAAGCATTGAACCACGAAAGGCTGTCCTTCCTACAAACTGCATCGACATAGCGTTTCCTTTATTGTTGTTGTTGAAGGTAGGCGAAACACTACGCAGGCAGCGGAACTGCACGGAGAGCGATATCCGGACAAGAACCCACCTTCCCGACGTATGTTTTCTCGTCTTGTTGCGACGCTTCAGGAAGCGACAAGTTTCAACTTACGACAACGCAATCGTCGTAGCACTCGCACAGACGAAGCTGCCGTTGCTGTGAATCCACATGTGAGCACACGACAGCTTGAACACGAGATTGGCATTTCTAAAACCAGTGTACGTCGTATTCTTACGCCTCACCGGTTCCATCCTTACTACGTACACCTACAGCAAGAACTGAATGGGAATGATTTCCTGAATCGTCTACAGTTCTGTCAGTGGTCACAGTAGGAAATCCTCGCCAACTCTAACTTCTTCTCCAGTGTTCTGTTTACCGATAAGTGTTCCTTCTCAAAGGAAGGACAGCTAAATACAAGAAACATGCATTATTGGTCCAGCGACAACCCACGATGGCTTTGACAGGTGGAACATCAGCGTCTATGGAGAGTTAACGTCTGGTGTGGGATGCTCGGTACTACAATTATTGGCCCTTATTCATCAATGGTAGTCTAAGCGGCACAGCCTATTCCGACTTCCTCAGACGAATTTTTCCTCCTCTTCTGGACAAAGTGTCGCTAAGAACCAGAATGCTTATGTGGTATCACCACGATGCATGTCCAGCACATAATGCCTTGCGTGCACGTCGTATTCTGAACCGAAGGTATCCTGCCACATGGATTGGTCGAGGAGCGACAGTTACTTGACGTGCTAGGTCTCCTGATTTAAATCCTCTGGACCTTTTTCTTTGGGGATGGATTAAAGACGTTGTCTATCGCGATATTCCAAAAACTCCAGAGGACATGCAGGAACATATCGTGCTTGCTAATAATTCTCTTCAGCAGGCAACAGTGGAAGCAGTAAATAATTCTTTCACTCAAAGAATGCACCAGTGTATCGGTGTCTAGGGTCACCACTTTGAGCACCTTTGAGTGTTCTGCTCATGGCCAATGGCACAGGAGAGTCGAAGTCAATTTTGTGTTATGTTTATACTTGGTTTGCGTTTGTTTTCTGACAACTACAGCAAGTGGACGAGTTTGTGATCCCAGGCTCAAAGCCAATGTTGTGTTACGTAATTAATAACTTTGTGTTTCAGTGAATGGTACACTGTGATATATTTCTGAATCGGTCTTTAGAAGAGGAAATGAATTACCGAATAAAAAAATTTAAGTTGTCATTTAAAAAAGTCATACCGCTGCTCATATCCTTGTAAAAAAACGAAGCTACAACCAAGGCAATCATGCTGATTGATGTTCCCTGTTATTTAGGGGGGTCAAGATAAATGATCAGATAGAGGGAGGAAACCGACAACTGTTATAATTCGCCCTTGATGTCTTAAATATTGGCTGTGGGATGGATCTGGTCCCACACGTGTTCTATAGGGTAGGAATTTGGGAATCTGGCTGGCCACAGGAGTACCTCAACTTCACGTAGGCAGTTCATAAGGAAATGTGCCAAGTGTGAAAGAGCATTGTCTTGTTGAAAAATGGCACAACGATTTTTGTCTTGTTGAAAAATGGCACAACCTAAAGGAAAATTCAGGAGTACAGAAACAGAAGTGACTTAGGGATTAAATAAATAGTAACAGCAGGGAAGTTAAGGCGAAATGGCTACAAGAAAAAGGTAAAGACGTCGAAAAAGATACAACTGCCGGAAGGACTGAGTCAGCATATAGATAAGTCAAAACAATCTTCCGTGAAATTAGAAGAAATGGCAGTAACATAAGAAAGCGGATAGTTGGAAAGAGTAAATTGAAGACATCTGTGAGGGGGATGATTTATCTGAAGAATTGAGTCGGCAGGGAAGAGGTAAGAGATCAGTATTAAAGTCACAAAAAAAGGAAAAAAGAAAAATGTGGACGACTGAAGGCCAAAAAAGGCAGAGGAGGTACATAACATGTAGTCGTTAAGAGCCTGGATGTGGTACTCTATGTAATTCTGTATTACATGTTCGAAACACCATAATTATGTATGGATTCATAGACACGTAAATGTGCTCATTTTAGCTTCTCTGTCGTGAAGTTTCTTCGAAACTCCTCTCGCTGCCCCAAAGCTTCATCTTCTGAGAATCTCAACCAACACTGATAGAACTATTTCACCAAATGGAACCCAGTTTCGAGCCTTAGTATGAGACTGTTGCTAGATACAGGCATAAATGATGGCAAATTAGTGTTAATCTCATGAATTCAGTATTGCAGACAATTTAACACTGTTCCTGGCCCATACACTCTGTCCAGTGTCTTATTCCCTTGCATTCGGTCATTTCTGCTCTCCACAAGAAGAGCATGGAGTTGTGGGAGGCAGAATGGCTGGCGGTGACGGCCAATAAACTGCGGTTGGTGAAGTGAACAACTCGGCCGTGGTGTACCTCCTGCCGGGTGCTCAGGCAGGAAGAAGTGACCCTCACGTGTCTTCGGATTGGGCACTGTCCTCTCACGCATAGCTTTCTACTACGGCGGGAGGACCCCCGATTTGTGATGCTTGTCGTGTGCACATCTCTGTCCGGCACATTTTAATAGACTGAATTTCATACCGTGATGCAAGGGCAGAAGCACAAGTTGATGGGGATCTGCCCTGTGCTTTAGCTAATGATGAGACGTGTGTGCCTAGGGTTTTAAAGTTTTGTGATATGTCTATTCTCTGGCCTAAACTTTTAGGCTGGAGGTTTTAGTGTATTGCAAAGTGACTGGCTCCTCCCTTTTTCTTGCGATCAGCCAGCCACTACCATCTGCTATATTGTTTTAGCTCCCTCTACCACTTTCTTCCTGGGTTGTCCATGTTTTACTGCTGGCGGCATGCTTCGACCCACGCTTCGGTGTGGGTAGGCACATATTTTTCCAAGCTAGTTTCCTGTGTCTTACGTTCTGTTTTGTCTTATTGTTCTGAGTCTTTTCTTGACACCCATCTCAATCTGTCACTGAGCGGGCACTAAAGACCTTGCCGCCGAGCCCCTTAAAACCCTCTCCATCTCGATCCATCTCCATCTGGAAATAAAGAGGAATTTCCGTTGTTTGTATACATATGTAGCCATTTAGCTATGCCTTCTTGACACTGTAACAACACGATTTACAGGTAGGGACTCTAACTGACCACGTTGTTGCAATCCATGTTGAGCTGTCTGTGGTAGTACATTCTCCTGTGAAACACGATTAAGTTTCCGGGCAAGATCAAACAAAAATTTTAGAGGTGACACTATAGAAAAATTTGTACAATGCTTTCACCAGTCTCTACCACTTCTGTCAAGTGACGAAAGAGACCAAACGTGACTCACAATCAACGTGAGTTGCAGCCTTATGCATCGCATGTACCATACCCAAAGTGAATAATCCTAATATTTGGTACGAGAGATAGATGTGGCGAGAAGTTACAGCCAGTAATACGTGATTACAATGTCACCACTTAGAACTGTTCAACTTTAATAAGTCAATAATATGTCTTGGGTAACTTGAAATTTTTCTCATAAGTAGAGCATGACCAAAGATGAAGTCAGGCTGATTTCTGTAACAAAAATGTAAGCCTGAGCAGAGAACACATCATAAACATTATGATTTGTATTACGATTATTCCTTGCACTACTACAAAGGGCACACAGGAAATTTATAAAGCAATGAAGATCGTTATAAGTTCAGTGCGTGCAGATTGAATTCAATATAGCGCTGAAACAATGACAATCACGACTACATTTGTTTCTTTTTGAAGGAATATTCGATTAAGCGTTCAATTATAATTACTAAATCGATGTAGAATTTTAACAAGATGAAAGATTTGCAGAAGGAGACAAATATACTCATATTCTTCATTCTGAAATATTTTCTGATCTGTATCTTTTTTCAGGTACAGGGACAGCATGAGAACTTTGTCGTCTGTATTCCGTGAGCACCGGGTGGACTCTTTGGATCTCGCCGTGTGGTGGGTGGAGTACGTGATACGTCACAAGGGGGCCCTGCACTTGCGCAGCGCCGCCATCGACCTGCACTGGTGGCAGCGACTACTGCTGGACGTCTTCGCCTTCATGCTTGTGGTTGCCGCCATTGCAGTCTATCTTATGTGCATATCTTTTCGCAGACTTGTCCAGCTCCTCTTAGGATATAAAAGTGAGGATAAAAGCTGAGTAGTTTAAACAGCAGTAGTTTCAATGAAAAATATAGCTGTGGCAGTGCACCAGCATTTGTATCTGAAAATATCTTTGATGTGAAAATCTGAGCCGGCCGGAGTGGCCAAGCGGTTCTAGGCGCTACAGTCTGGAACCGTGCGACCGCTACGGTCGCAGGTTCGAATCCTGCGTCGGGCATAGATGCGTGTGATGTCCTTAGGTTAGTTAGGTTGAAGTAGTTCTAAGTGCTAGGGGACTGATGACCACAGAAGTTATGTCCCATAGTGCTCAGAACCATTTGAACAACTTTTGAAAATCTGACAATAGATTGCGGCAAGCAAGTATGGAACAGAGTTTCAAGACCTATTTTATTACTTCAGAGTCGACGCAAAGCATATCTGTGACACAGTGAAACACATGTAGAGCTCAAACATAAAAATCATATTATAATTCGTATCATTTGACAGATATCATAAATGTAGTGGGAAATTTACTGCAACTAATACTGAGGAATGGTACAGTGACGTAAAGAAAATCGCAAAACCAAAAAATAGTTAATGTAGAGTAATGAAATTTCGGGAAAACATTTGTCTAGGTAACATATTTAAGCGATTAACATAACTGGATCACAGGTTGATGTAAGTGTGAGATGAGCCATTGTAAACGTGAAATGCCAGTACATTGATAACATGTGTAACCGCCAGAGTATTGAAAGCAAGCATCCAAAAGTGCATGGATTGTGTCGTACAGGTGCCAGATTTCACTTTGTGAAATGGAGTTTCATACCTGTTGAACATGGTCGGTCAGTACAGGGACAGTTACCGCTGTTTCTGGATGGCACTGGAGTTGTTGTCTGATGGTGTCCCATATGTGCTTGACAGGAAACAGATCTGATGCTCAAGCAGGCCAGGGCAACATGTCGATACTCCTTGGAGTATGTCTGGTTACAACGGTGTTATGTGGGCTAGGGTTATCCTGCTGGAAAATACCGCATGGAATGCTGTTCAGTTACCAGACTGGCGTACAATTTTGCAGTCAGTGCTTCTGCTGTCTTATGAAATCGAATCCCAAGCCCTAATTCCAGGTGTACGTCCAGTGTGTGTAGCACACAGGTTGCTAACAGGCTCTAACTCTGCCTCTTTCTAGCAAACCCATAGCCGTTACTGGCACTGAGACAGACCAAGCTTTCATCAGAATATACAACAGACCACCACCTTGCCCTCTAATGAGCCCTCGCTTGACCCCATTGAACTCAACGGTGGTATGGGGTCAGTAGAATGCACGCTACAGGGCGTCTGTCTCGGAGCTGACATCTAAGTAACCGATTTGTAACAATTTGTTGTGTCACTGCGGTTCCAACTGCTCCTCAAATTCCTAGTGCAGATGCAGTACGATTAGCCAAAACTATACGCCAAACATGATGGCCTTCCCTTTCGGTAGTGCCACGTGGCCATCTGCAGTCCGGTCTTTTTTCGATTGTACATTCTCGTGACCACCTCTGCCAGCAATCACATACAGTGGCTGCATTCCTGCGAAGTCCTTCTGCAGTATCGCAAAAGGAACATTCAACTTCTCCTAGCACTATTACACGACCTTATTCAAATTCAGTGAGGTGGTAATAAAGGCGTCTTTGTCTCCTTAAAGGTATTCTTGAGTAACTTCAACTCACCGCGTCCAATCTCAAAGGTTACTAATGCTTACGACAGTTACAGCGTGTACTTAAAGCAAACCTGATTCGAGTCGTGGTAGTGGTGCCATTTGTCTGCGACTGGCACGAAATTTGAGTAGACGTCATCTTTGAGATGTAGAAACACGCCTATCAACTTTCGTTTCGTCGCACAACTCTTTGGTGTTTCGATTTTTTTCCCATTAGTGTATTAAGAACTCTGTTATTGTTTGAAACATTTTCCCTATGAAAATAGCAGTGAAAACATTGTAAGAATCCTGCTATGACATATTTTTTTCAAAATGTTATTTAATATTCCATTACATCAATTAACAGACAGAGAGACTGATGTATTCGAAGCCATTGGGAGGCAAATTTAATACGACATCGTTCCATATTCATTTGAACATATAAACTGTTGTTGAATATGGACAGATAAAACCATAACAAAAATAGATAAAGTAGTAATATGCCAAATTTTTGTAAGAACATGAGCCATACAAATGATTAAGATGTGTAAGGAAAAGCGACCGGTCTGGATGCTTCTCTGTGGGGCAGATTGGTGGGCCTAACGCTGAAGGTAGCCCACCCGGCCAGCTGCGCGGTCTGACACGCTGCTTCCCGAGTAGGAAGGCGTGCCGGACCCCAGCACGAATCCGCCCGGCGGATTTATGTTTACGTCCGGCGCGTCGGCCAGCCTGTAGATGGTTTTTAAGGCGGTTTTCCATCTGCCTCTCCAAATGCGGGCTGGTTCCCCTTAGTCCGCCTCAGCTACACTATTTCGGCGATTGATGCGCAAACACTGTCTCCATGTACGCGTATACCATAATTACTCTACCAGACAAATGTTTGGGGTTACATTTGTATGGTATGAGACGTTCTGGGGGGGGGGGGGGGGAGGGGGGGTGTCCACTGTGGCCGAATCGCACAATAACCCTGGCTTCGGTGTGGAGCGGCGGCGGGGTGGGTGGACTGCTGTGGCCTGTTGTGGGGTTGTGAACCACAGAGCTAGGGCGCGACGAAACCTTTCCGTCGTTTCTAGGTCCCCGGTCTAAAACACACACAATACACACAATGCTGAAGAATCAGTCTGTGTCAAAAGGTGACAAGTCACCCGTGAGAGAGGAACAAACACAAGGCAGCAGTACAAAACACGAGTATTTAAGACGTATCATCTGTGGTAATGATGATAAGACGGATGCTAGCGTCGTGGATAGTGATGGCTGCCGTTTCCACAGCAGCATCAAGGAAGGACATCCTTCCCATCTCTAAAACCGTCATAGCTATCAGACATTAATGATTGGAGAGTGCTTTTAACTACTCACATCTGAGTAGGATGGTTCACACTGTCATTGTATTATCTCAAGAATCAAGTAAAATAATATTGTCTTGCTACTATGTAAGTGTGGCTTCAATTATTTTTCGTCCTTATTATTCAATTCAGATGTTAAATGATATGGTTCCACTCAATTCTGAACCAGCTGAGGGTAACCAACGAGCAAGTAGGTTATCTGCAGAAGTCGACTCGCCGAACACAGCACTAATGATATTCACTACAATAACAAAACTGTGACCAGCAAAGAGTGTGAAAATTGAACTATTGCCCATTCTCAACTGCATTTTCTGATTAAATAGACTCTTGTAATTCAAATGGCTCTAAGCATTATGGGACTTAACATCTGAGGTCATCAGTCCCCTAGACTTAGACCTGCTTAAACCTAACTAATCTAAGGACATCACACACATCCATGCCCGAGGGAGGATTCGAACCTGCGACCGTAGCAGCCGCGTGGTTCCGGACTGAAGCGCCTAGAAACGCTCGGCCACAGCGTCTGGCTGTTCTAATTCGCCTTTCAATCTTGGTAATGAGACACATTCAATCATTTGCAGCACTCTTGAATGGAATATTGAATGTATTGTGCATCTTGTTCTGCTATTAATTGAAGCTGTAAGTCATTTTTGAGAGTTGTTGTCTAGTGAGTTGTACTAAGTTCTCAATTTGATCTCGAGCGATGCAGTAAGCATGAAAAATATTACTGTGGCACTGAGTGCCACTCGAAACTGTGAGAGGCAATAACTTTGAATGGCTACCTTTGCAGACCTTCCCCACTCAGCTGAGAACATAGAAACGGAATTGATCAATGTATGATGGCCAATATAGCCCGTTAGCAGGCAGCTCTTCATGTGCCACGGTGTCCGACTGTGCCACACAAGCCTGAAGAAATGTAACGGCGTATGTAGACTGTGTGAGAATATGTATGCCCTCCTCGTAGGTAACGTTTTAGCTACAAAGGCAAGCGCGCTCGGAATTGCAGTTGGTTCCATATAATAAGAAAAAGCGATTTTAGAGGTAGTTTTGTAACATCTTATCACTTAGCAATGCCAGAGAAGTCATAGTGGACATAGTGATGGCAGCACTTGTTTGGTCAATAAAATCACAACAGCGACAGCAGTCAGCTCTAGCGTTATGAGGTGTTCTGCTTTTTATTGAAACCTCCAAAAAATGACATTTGTATGAAATTTATAGGTAGTTTGAAATTATTATGTGAATGGATTTCTTATGATCTGAATGCATCATCTTTTATACTTTTATTCAAGTTCTTTATCGTTTTATTAGCAAATTCCCGTCTATCATGGACATCGTTTTCCACTTACAGAATGAGTAGCTCACAGCTTTCTTGAGTAATATTCCAACACAGTTTTCTTAGCTTGTTTAGATAGTATTTTAGATTCCTCTCCATTCTCAGTTGTCCTGTACTGTAACCGTTTCAAATATGCCTTTTTTATCCTCTTCATCAATCTATCTATATCGCCGTTCCAGTAGTTCAATCTCTGTTTTTGTCCTTTCTTTGACTTATATTTTTAGCGCGTCTCTGCAGTTTCCTGTTCTATTTTTAAATTCCATCTCTAGATGCTGGCCTCATATTTTAGCACACAGTTAATTCAGGCTCTCCCTGTATATTTTCTTGAGGGCATTTTCTTCTAGAAAATATATTTTCCATTTCCTTTTCTCATGGTTTTTAGAAGTCATGTACTTGGTCAATTACGATTGAACCTGTATCACTGCCACTAAAAAATGATTTGTATTCAGTTCCGTCTTGCTCCAGTATATTGTCACATCTGTAAATGTTGCAGCTGTTTTTTTTATTTCAAAAAAATTGACTGCTGTCCTTTCTTTATCCCAGGTATTCTATGCATCTCTTTACGTCACAAAATGTATTCATTATGTGGAAGCCATTAAAACATGAGAAGTCTTAAAGCAATTTCCCTTTCCTATTAAACCTGCTATCGCCATCGTTCTCATAATATTATCAGTTGAGGTCTTTTCAGCTCCGGCATTCACGTCTCCCTTTTTTGTCGCAGCAGTTTATCAGCTTTGCTTTTGTTACATAACTGTGACATCCTCAGCATCTAGTACGTTGCAGGAATTGAAACTAGACATCTCTTTTCCTCTCCCAGAGTAATATAGTTATGCGTGGACCATTCTATTCACTCAAGCTCATCACAGTTTTAATTGTGAGCAGAGAAGTGCCTTAGTCATCTTACGTGTAACACCAGGTTTAGTAATTGTGCGGGTACACGTACAACTCCAAAAATGACGTGACTCAGAGCAGAAATGCATCCTCGTCCTGAGCGCTGGGCGAGCCCATCCCTTTTTTTCTGAACGTGTGGCCGTCTCAATTGACTGTCACCTGGCGACCTATACACCTTTAGGTATCTTTTTTAGCATACAGCATGACAGCATTCTTAACCAGCTGTAGGTCCAAGAAAGTTCTCCATAACTAGGCATGTGAGATTATTCGGAGTGGGATTAAATTTTTGTAGGAAGAGGCAAATGAGAAAGGAAAAGCACATTAAAAACTTTCTTGAGAAACTGCAGGAACTGCTAACTATTTCAATCACTCATTATACAGGACTGCCAACACTGGCTCACAAACCATGCTTATAGTAAGACGGCTGAAACTTGCAGCAAAGACTTCGGTACTTGGGTTGTTCTTGTGAACAGAGTATTTTCCTACTGCCATGCTCCTTGTCCCACTGACAACAGATAATCGTCACATGACCACGCTATATTTACAAAATGTGTCGCCACGTATTTAAAAACGACGATGGTGTGCTTTAAATTGTTCAGGCACGTAGTTTCTCAAATTATGGCAGAGTTTCTTGGATGAACGTCAGTAATTTCACAGGAAATTTTATCAGCAGAAGATATCTTGAAGTGGTGAAGAGAGGGTTGTGGTATCATTGAAATTATCTTTTGTTGTGATGTGCAATGGTATATGTCATGTGCCAGCTTGGTTTGTGGACTAATTTTGTTATGAAGCTTTTCAAGGTAATTGTGATAAGTGTTTTTTATTCAAATTTCTTTGTTTTGCTTATTTTGGGACCAAAAAGATGAACCCAAATGTGGTGAATGTTTAGAAGAGATCTGACTCTTGGTTTTCAACAGTTAGGAGATTGTAACACAGCCACAAGGATTTTAGTCCTTTCCAAATTTGCTTTTTTAATTTGACATTCACGCGTGTTCTTCGAGTAGCATGTTTATATACGAACAGTAAATGACTTATGCGACAGCAGCTAATGACAGATCACGAAATGTATTTTGTTATAATAGCTGCTTGGCCGCTGGGCTATCAATGGCTCTTGTATCGCAGCGCTAGCTGAACTCATTAGCCAACGCCACAAGTCGTACAGATTTGGGGTGATCCATACAGGTATACTCTGGTCCATAAAGTCACTGGCGTGGACGAAGAAGAAATATAAATTATTGATCATCGAAAATTAAGTGTTCTCCTTGGTTTTGTTATAATAAACGGAATCATACACTGTTTTGCAGTTTCTTATGAGAAACAAATTACGGCGATCCAAATAGTTTATTTTATTTGTCTTCTCTAAGTGAAGCTTTTGCACGTATGTGATTGTCTCACGTAAATGTAGCTGTTAAATGCATTCAAAATGACTGTTTTAAAATGAACAAATAACTCCCGTTAATATCCTTTGCAGGGCTTCGTAGACGTTACGATTCTGTGTGGCATTAATAACAGGAACAGTTTTTTCGTGTGAGATGAAACACCTCATTAATGAACAAAAGGACAACTACCATCAAAGTGTCACTGAACGAAGAGAACAGTTGTTTATTGCGCTTTTTTATTGGTATTGTTTAAATCGGTCTGGTTTGAAGCGAGGATAATCTAGCGAGGGCAGCTGTAATCACTGATTGGTAATGTGTGATCGCTGTGAACACACTTCCATTTCAAGTAGGATAATACAAAGCTACCGAGTCTATTTTAAAGTATCACTGTGATAGCTAGTAGACAGTGCAAGTGAAAAAATTGCTCGGAGGAAGTACATCAGGTGGGATGGATATTTGTGAATAAATAGTTCTCGGATAACTTGCCATGTTAGGATGAATAAAATCTCGAGCACTGACCTTTAATTCTCACAATCGATGTTTTACAGAGATTTCTGGTTCTCTTTGTAGATGTACAGAATGATACTAGATCGTCCTGGAAGAGCAGATCTGTAGACTGTGGTTTTAGGAATGACACATTTAAGAATGTCAATGTGTGTTCTGAAGATGAGATGAAACTGCACCTAACGACAGACAAGACAAACAGCTAAGGCCCATATAGGTTACTTTCTTGGTATAACTTGTGGTAGCAATTCTTTCCACACATTTGTAGGCTGGCATGCAAAATTTTAAATATTCTCATTTTCAACATAGGATTATACACAGCCAACCGGTTGCTCATGAGTGGTAGGTACATTAACCTAGGTTTCGACACCTACTAGGGGTGTTTTCATTAGAATGAAATTTTGCTACATCGTAAAATTACACTGGTGAAAAGCAATGGTAAGCATTTAGAGCAGCTATGCTCAAGTCAAAAGTCAAATAAAACGTTCTAGCTTTTGCCACGTGTGGCCAGCTGGGAACAACATACTTTAGTCTGATAATATTCACAACAGTAATGTCACAGGCGCGTAAAGGCCGACTGAAGCAAGACTCGAGCCAGCTATTACCACTACCAGTCTCGAGTGCTAACGATTTTTCCTATCTTTATGTATTTTACGCCACTTGGAAATGCTAGTAGAACATAGACCTCGGTTTAGAAGTCTCCACTGGGCAGAAACAAAACTCAGGAAGGACTGTAGTGAAGCAGTCTGCCACGGGGCTACACTGCCTGTCGAAAGTAATCGACTTCAGTTAAGCATATTAATGATAGTCGGAAAATTTCAAAGTCGATTTTCTCGAGAATTTTGAAAGTTACACAGACGGCTTTGGGAGACTGATGTTTGAGTATCGAACTTCACGTAACATGAATGTAAAAAATTACAAACACCTCACTGGCATCCTTGTCAAGTTACATCTTAAAGCATTTCAAACAACGTATTCACTTAGCATAAGTGGAATAATGTGCAAGAAGAACGCAAAACACTGTGTTTAAGAAGATGTTATATGCATATGGATACAAACTGTACACTGCTGTAGTCGGCTTTTCGTTATCATTGTTGTTGTGACCTTCAATCATAAGACTGGTTTGATGCAGCTCTCCATGTTACTCTGACTATTGCATCCTGAATCAGCTTACTGTATTCATCTCTTTGTCTCCCTCTACGATTTTTACCCGATACACATCCCTCCAATTCTGAATTCGAGATCCACTGATGTCTCAGAATGTGTCCTATCAACCGATCCCTTCTTGTAGTCAGGTTGTGCCGCAAATTTCTTTTCTACTCAATTCTATTCAGTACCTTCTCATCAGTTACCTGAAATATCCATTTAATCTTCAGCGTTGTTTTGTGATACCATCTTTCAAAAGATTTTATTTTCTTCTTATGTAACTGTCTATCGTCCCGTTTCAGGTCCATACATGGCTACCCTCCAGACAAATACCTTCAGGAAAGACTTCCTAACGCTTAAATCTACATTTGATATTAACAAATTTCTCTTCTTTAGAAAAGCTGTTCTTGCCCTTGCAAGTCTACATTTTATGCGCTCTCCACTTCGCCCTTCATCAGTTATTCTGCCCAGATAGCAAACATTATCTACTGCTTTAAGTGTCTCATTTCATAATCTGCTTCCCTCAGCATCGTCTTATATCCTCCTTTCAAGACACTGTCCATCCCGTTTAACTACTCTTCCAAGTCCTTTGCTGTCTCTGACAGAACTACAATGTCATCGTCAGAACTCAAAATTTTTATTTCTTATCACTGAACTTCAATTCCTGTTCCAAATTTTTCTCTGGTTTCCTTTATTGCTTGCTCATTTTACTGGTTTAATAACATGGGGGGTAGACTACATTCCTGTTTGACTCCCTTCTCAACCACAGCTTCACTTTCAGGCCCTTCGATTCTTATAACTGCCATATGGTTTCTGAACAAGTTGTAAATAGTCTTTTTACCCCTGCTACTTTCAGAATTTCAAAGAGAGTATTTCAGCTAGCGCTATCAAAAGCCTTTTTCTGAGTCTACAAGTGCTACAATCGTAGGTTTACCTTTCCTCTGCCTGTCTTCTAATGTGCGTTATAGGGTTAGCATTGTCCGCGTGTTCCTACACTTCTACGGAACCCAAAATGATCTTCCGTGAGGTTGGATTCTACCAATTTTTCCTCTGTTTTGCAAAGACATCGTATTAGTATTTTGCAACCGTGACTTATTTAACTGATAATTCGGTAATTTTCACACCTGTTAGTGCATGCTTCGTTTGGAATCGCCATTATTACATTCTTCTTAAAGTCTGAGGTTATTTCGCCTGTCTCATACATCTTGCACATCAGAAGGAATA
Source organism: Schistocerca piceifrons (assembly GCF_021461385.2). Lineage (NCBI taxonomy): Eukaryota > Metazoa > Arthropoda > Insecta > Orthoptera > Acrididae > Schistocerca > Schistocerca piceifrons. The sequence continues at coordinate 931,534,182 of NC_060139.1, read as the reverse complement.
GCTGTGTTGTTGATGGCTCTCCCACTATCAGTAATTCTGACGGAATATTGTTTACACCCGGGGTCTTGCGTCGATTTAGGTCTTTCAGTGATCTCTCAATTCTTAGCGCAATGTAATATCCTCCATCTCATCTACATCCTCTTCCCTTTGTATTGTTGTTATTATCAATTCCTTGCTTAATCTAAATAATTTGAAAAGGTATGATGACGATTTTTAAGCTATGCACCAACATCTGTAAAACTATGTAATTAATTGCGTTTAAGTATAATAAAAACAACAAAATAAAAGCTCACCGTTCTTCTCTAGTAGCGCTGAGGTCTCTGATTCCATTCCTGTTGACCACAGCACATGTTTCTTGTGAGGAAAGGTCTGGAAAGAGATGCAGTTAGCCTTATGAAGATAAGTGAAATTTCCTTGAGTATATAAGTATCGAAACTGTCACCGAGATACCGTAACGTCTAGAGGCTTGCACCAGGCTGTATGTGTGACACGTACTTTTTTTTCTTAGCACAAAAAGTTACTTTTTCGGCTTATAGAGCCAGATGCTTGACGTGTTAGGACTACGGATCCTAGTCTTTGCAAGATTGCAGACCAGTACTCTAGTATTTAAGTCTACATGGATAGTGGCAGTATGAGTGTAACCATTTTCTTGCAGAGTTTAGTCGATGGAATAAAGAGCTAGAAGGTTGGTGTTCCTCAGTTGGGGCACTGACATGGGAAAGGTAGTAAGTCAAAACAAATCATTTTTCAGATTTTTTTATCGAAAACGTAGTAAGGCATGTTGCCAGTGGCATAGAAATGGCAGAATGTCAAAGTAGTGAACGGTTGTGATTTTACAAACGACGCAAAATGCTTCTTGTAATAATATCACGTGAGATGACATGGATATGCAATTGTTGGTCCATAAGTCAACAATTCACCGAGTAACCACCTTTTACTCTGTGATCAATCGTTCACTATATTGTTATTGATTCGGTATGAACGTTACTAGGAGCTGTTAGTAAGACAAAATGCCTCCGGAACCTGTTCCATACAAACAGATAAGTCAAATTTTCGTCTGCAATAAGATTTACTTGATTACATTTAGTGGTAACTCCTAGCTTTGTGTTTTATTATGACGTAAATGCTTTCTATTTTTTCTTTGTGCAGACGAATTATAAATGAAAATATAACTGCCGTACCATTAAGTTTCGGGTGTGCAGCCGCAAGAAATCTAATATTTCGGCTGTATACCGTCCGCCATCTGCGGAGTCATACATACAACTCGCGCATTATGCACGTCTTTGCCGCCGACTAACGTCTCTGACGCATTTGCATCTGTGGCCGCATGCGCAGTCGCGCGGTACACGGGTATGAAGGGACGAAGCGAGCACTGGAGCGGCACCCTCTTATGTGTCCTCATCCTCCTTCGGCTCCTTTCCCGCCTCTCCCCCCCTCCCCTTCGCTTTTCCTCTCCTTCTCCCCTTTTTTATTTTCCCATCGTCTGTCCAGTTTTCCCCCCACCTGCTCTCGGCTGTGGTATGTCACATTTGCCAACTTTTTAGTGCAGTGTTTTAGTGACTGTTCAGTGTTGCTCGTCTTTCTCGTGTTGCGAACGGAAACCATGCTATCGCTAGGTGTGAATTTTATATCTTTTGCGAACAGAAGCCAGATTGTTGCCGTGTTTTTTAATTGTCTATATTGTTTTACCTGTCTGCTTCGTATGTATTTTGTCATCCCTCTGTTCTTTGTTTTAAGTTCCATGATTTTTTTTTTCGTCATGTTACTCAAAGTCTCCGATTTCATCGCCTATATTTATTATTTATTCTCTTCATCTTTTTAACAAAGTCTGTAGCCTGTAGAGAGGCATACTAAGATGCTGCCAGACCGCCCCCTTCGGGAGGGGGGGTGGGGGGAATTTAAATTCAATGAAGAAAAAAAAAAAAAAAACTGGAGCGGCAGTCTTGCGACTTACTCTGAAGATGGCTGATGGACGGTATACAGCCGAAATATTGGAAGAATGAGATTTCTTGCGGCTGCACACCCGAAACTTAATGGTACAGTCTTTGCGCCGCCAAAACTGGAAGATTCACATAACTGCCGTAGTTTTCAAGAGAATGACGTACAGTAGTTGCGCTTGGAGTTTTGGAATCAAAATTGTATTACTTAGGGTAATTTTCTTTTTGATTTAATGAACATAGTACATACAAAACAAAGAAGACTACGTAACAGCGACTGTACTGCTTTGAGCGGAAGACAAATATCTGTCACTGACTGATTACGACTGTGTGATGTGATGTGATAACTGCATCAGCTAATATAAAATCGCATCGTTTTAAATACTTTAATGGTTCAAATGGCTCTGAGCACTATGGGTCTTAACTTCTGAGGTCATCAGACCCCTAGAACGTAGAACTGCTTAAACCTAACTAACCTAAGGACATCACACACATCCACGCCCGAGGCAGGATTCGAACCTGCGACCGCAGCGGTCTCGCGGTTCCAGACTGAAGCGCCTAGAACCGCTCGGCCACTCCGGCCGGCAAAGACTTTAATGTATGCACTGACAAACAGTATGGTTGATAAGGTCATTATGAAATTTCTAGTGTCGAGGCATTCGTTCGTGCCTTGTAGCCGAGATTTCGGCATAATAGAGAAGAAAATAAGGTTTCACAACCGATGACTCCTGAAAAATAGCTGACATGATTAGAGAATTAAAGAATATACAACCATTCAGTGTTGTAAAGACGACAATGGAAGATTTCTATGATTTCACCCCGGTATTTGACACATTGTTGCATACAGCACCGGTGAAGGTTAAGTTCTGCTTCTTGGATTAGAACTGCGAGGGATAAGCTGCCCATCACAGAAACAGAAGATTCGTTCAGTGAAATGGAACCGTTGAAGGGAGCACAAGTATAAATCTCTCAATAACACTTCTACAGTTCTTTCTCTGTGACCAGTTAGTTGAAGGCCCACCTGACGATGCTGGACTGCATGGCCATCAAATGGCGTGCATTTTACCTCAATCTTTGTACACCATAATTATATTTCTTACACTAATGTAACAAATTGCTAAATTTATATTTATAAAGTTAATTTGGAGTTTGTGTAACCACTCGTAAATATAACTTCGTATTTCTCAGTGTCGAAACCGTTTTTTGTGTCTCCTGTCAAATTTGCTTCTCATGAGTTACTCCCTTCCCCTCGTCAACGCCTCAATTAGTGTCAAAAGTTGGTCTTCCTTGTCTCTACATATGGTAGTCTAAAGTGGAATTGCTGCTAAAAACTAAAACAAATGTTCTTGAAGATACGTAAGCTATTCCATGAAACTTAAGAGCTCACCCGTGATCGCTCCCAGATTGACCGAGTGATCTGATATACTCGTAGTATACCCGTATGTTCTTTACTCATTTTCTATGATAAGAAAAACTAAAAAAGTTGATGATAAAGTAAACTAACCTACACACTCCACAGTCCCATTAAACCTGTTCGCTTTCCATAGACTGCTGCTCCTAACTGCAGTCAGAGTTACCAGGAGCCCAAAGCACATCGATCAGAGAGCGCCGCGCTGCCCGACCCAAGTGTAGACGCCATTGCTCTCTTCGTCAGAGACTCTTGTTGCCCCATGCAGAGCAGTGCAGCAGGGGCCGGTGCGCTGCTAGTCCGGGCTGGACTAAGGATGGGCAAATTTATATTTACATTCTATCATTACTGATATAAGATACCGATATTATTGTGGCAAAAATATTGATAGTTCACTATATCGGTTGACAGTTTTAATATTTGTGGGGCGGAAAGCAAAATGGGACTTCTTGTCGGCAAAAAATTGTCACCATCGTCTAAAAAGTGGTTTGCCCCAAAACTATTGGTTTTCTTTTTTTTTACAATTTAATACTCTTTACTTTGTCGTCTGAAAGCTGCAATCGATAATAAAGCAATTTCTAATAGGTAAAACACTCAAATCTGTCAAAGTAGTAAATATCGAGCCTAGAAAAAAGGTACCTCTTCTCGCTTATGGAGAAATGAATAGATGGACAAGTCGTCCCTTTCCATTAACGCATTTGGCTGATTCGCATCACTTAGAAAATTATTCTGTCCTGCATGCTAGCGGCAACTAAGACAGCTATTACCGATTTCTCTTAACAGAAGAACGTTTCCTGACAGCAATAAGGTTTCCTCAACTGCAGGTCCCTTTTCTTTTGTAGGTTTACAATCAGGTAATATTGCTGATATTCAATCTCTAGCTCTTTGCATTTCTTTTAAAGAGTTATTTATTATGAATGGTTTTTTTTATCTTGAACATTTAGTTTCTGTATTTACTTTTTGTAAACAAGTGTGGGTAGCAATGCAAATAACACACCTGATTGCGTCTGTTTCTGACTTGTTTGTTAAGTATGTATTTAAAATTAAAAGTGATGAAGTTTTACTTGACTGATATGTGTGTGTAATAGAAATTAGTGAAGATAAGGTATTAGGTATGTTAAGTAAGACAGATTTAGATAATTTACAATAATAATGTACACTCAGATTATTTTTCTCAAAGATGTTGAAGCAGCTACGAATAAAGTGAAGACGAAGATCTACCTGAAGAAGAATTAGTAAACCTTTCAGAAAATTCCTTGTGATAAAATAACACCAACAACTAATGTTAATTCCGCTATGATGGTTGAGACTGAAAAATGTACAGTTCTTGTAAAAATAATGTCGAAAACATCGCTTCAGAAACATCAGGCCATACTGCAGGGATGAATTCGACGACGTTTTATGCCTTCAAGTTCACTTGAACGTGTTATTGAAACCAGAAGTAATGCAGCTGCCGATCCTGAATCTGATGAGCCATGAGCAGTTCAGACCCTCAGAAGTGCGTCGGAAACGCCCGGTTTAAGATATCAAACTGTAGATTTGTGATGCACATTTTTATGCTGTTTCGAAGAGGACATTTAAAGCTGAGTTTTGGCATTAAATTAGTTTCTTAAGGGAGCTTGTACGTGAATAACTATCAAAAAATCGATTTTTTAATTTGTCTAAAAAAAATTCTCTATAGTTTTCTGAACGAGAATAAGTTTACTTCCAGGAAAATGGAACACAGAAAGTACCAAAATTACAGGTAAATAAAAGCGTATCTTCTGGTAAACCTTCTGGAATGTAAGGTCGTGGTCCATGAAACTCTTCAGCTCCTAACGTTTCGTACAGAGCTGCGCTGGACATCTTCAGAGGGGTGTTTCTCCTCCGGTGAGTCTTGCCGACCCCTCTGAAGATGTCCAGCGCAGCTCTGGACGAAACGTTAGGAGCTGAAGAGTTTCATGGACCACGACCTTACATCCCGGAAGGTTTACCAGAAGACATGTCATCCGGTCGTGAAAGCCTTCATACTATAAATAAAAGCGGCTGCACGCACCACGAGGTCCCCACGTCACACAGTCAGCTTTGTTAAAAATAAAGTTTTGTTCTCATTTGTTTCGTTTTTATGACCTTTTAGTCCCTTAAGTTGGCTAATATTATCTTCTATTTATACAGAGAGTTTAGTCATTGTTTATTGTTAGTTTGGGGAAAATATTTTGTTAACAACGAAGTAACTGTGTACCTGAGTTTCTTACTGTGTGCACGAGTTTCTAATTCCATTTGAAAGCGATGGAAAGAATTAAGAAGTTCAGTGTAAAACAACGTAAATTTTATGAAAAACGGGTTAACCCTGCTAATACTGAAATACAACGTGATACAACACTTCAATCAGCTTCAACTACTCCAAGTGCATCGAAGCTAAAGTTGAAATATTTGGACTATGGGCTTGACAGTGTTAATGTTGATACTATAGAGACGCCAACTACTGATTTAGGTTGTGTTATTATCGAACTCTCTGCTCTATCTTAACTAATAAATAAAGCTTTGCAATGTAAGGAATGTGTTAATAGTGGTGTGAAGGTAGTTGAGGAGAAACGTGCTAGAAGAGGTTGTGCATCAAAATTGGGAATTGTTTGTAATTTTTGTGATTTAAGCGATTTTGGTTCTGCCTGTGGCAAACTAAACAGAGTGTATAACACAAATATGTACCTTGCTTATGCTAGGTTTATGGGTGAAGGGTATACAAGTGCACAAATTTTCTGTGATGTTATGGACTTACCTCCCACGACAAGGTTTGACAGGTACAATAAAATTATTCTACAGACTGTACAAGAACTAGCAAATGATAGTATGAAATATACTGTTCAGGATAGGATAGTGTAGACGTGAGTGACGACAATACATGTATGTCTGTAGCCCTGGACTCATCCTGGCAACGAAAAGGTCACAGTTCCCTAAATGGTGTAGTGACAGCTACCTCTTTGAGCAGTGATAAAGTCACTGATGTGGAATGTATTACCAAGCGTAACCATTGCTGTAATAGAGGAACTGAAAATCATAAGTGTGTGATAATCTTAGTCGTTATAGTGGAGGGATGGAACCTGAAGGTGTTGTGAAGATATTTCACACATCTGTGGAGAAATATGGTGCGATGTTTACATCTTACCTAGGAGATGGAGTCTCAAAAGGATACCAAAATGATTGTGAATCCAAACCTTATGCTGACACAAAAATTTAAAAAAAAAAAGGAAATGTGTTGGACATGTCCAGAAAAAGTTAGGTACAAGATTGAGGAACTTAGAAATTTGAAGGAAATTGAATTAGCTGATGGTACGTGCATTAATGGATGTGATTAGCTTACAGACGAAGAAATAGACAGGTTACGGTATTATGGACACGCCATATGACAAAGTAAAATGCCTTAGAGGGAGTGATGAAAGGCAGTATGGGCTACTTTCTTCCATAAATCCTCCACAGATGATGACCACCTGGCATTGATTTATGGTGTGGCTATCAGAGGGCTGTTACTCAAGGTGAGACCTACAACCATAAACATTCTTTGCCACTTGCTATAACGGAAGATATAAAACCTGTATGTAGGGATCTTAGTGACAAGATTATTAGAGAAATGTTTACATGGTAGCACTCAAAATCCAAATGAAACTTTCAGCAATTGTTTATGGAAACAGATACCAAAAACTGTTCTAGTTGGACTAGATACTTTGAAAGTATGTATACTAGATGCTGTTCTATGTTTCAATGGCGGTGCAGTGTGAATGCTTAATGTTATGATGGGAGTGCTTGGTGGACTAAATATGCATAGAGCTCTAATAGCCATTCACTAAAGGAGACTCTTCGAATCAGAAAAATCTGTTTTGGAAGCCACCAAACAAGCAAGAATAAGAAGATGGTGTGAAAAAGAGAAGCGAGGAAGAACGACATAGGAAACAAGATGACTATGGACCTGGGATGCCTTACTGCCATGCAAGTTTAATAGAAAAAGCAAGTTTTAACTTTAACTTGAATTTCCCAAAAGTTAAATTATTTCATTGTCTGGTATACTTTGACTAGAAACTATTAAAGACAGAGAGCTGATATTTTGTATACTGTCTTAAAACATGCTTAACTAAAAAGTGGACTACTTTTGTGACTTTAATTTGAAAAAAAATGCTTTTTCGAAGAAAAACCATGAATTTATGACAGTTTATGACAGCACCATCCTTTCAATAGCCTGCTTTAAAGATAATCATGTTAAGAACTTACAGGGAAAGAATTTTGAGTAATGTGTACCTATGATGCACACAAATAATTAGCACCATTTATTAATTTGCAACAAAAATACAATTAAAAAAAGTGTGAGAGATAAAGCTATGATTCATACATAAATGTTCCCAAAAGATGCGTTAAAAGATGGTAAGCATTATATGGGTTAACAAATCTTATTCTTTGAGTTACACTATTCAGAAAACAGGTTTTTTTCAAGGTTTCCCCTGGTATTCACGGACAAGTCCCGTTAAATGTAAAATGTAAAAGTTCTGTGTTACTTTGAACTTTTGAGTGCGTTTTTCTCAAAATGATCACCTTAATTAAAGGAAACTTAAATGCCTGTAACATAATAATAATAATAATAATAAATATAATAATAATAATAAAGTCATGAATGTTACGCCAAGCTATTAAAAATTTTACTAAAAAATCACAGTGTACTTTAAAACCACTTATTTATAGCAAAAAACTGATTACTGAAACCAGTGATCATCAGCAATAGACATAAATAGACCTACCGAACGAGGTGGCGCAGTGGCTAGTACACTGGACTCTTATTCGGGAGGACGGCGGTTCAATCGCGTGTCCAGTCATCCTGACTTAGATTTTCCGTAATTTCCCTAAATCACTTCAGGCAAATGCCGGGATGGTTCCTGCGAAAGGACATGTCCGACTTCCTTCCCCGTCCTTCCCTAATCCGATGAGACCAATGACCTCGCACTTTTTTCTCCTGCCCCAAATAACCCCCCGCCCCCCTACAAATAGAACTATCTCTTTAATGAATTATCCTGCCAGTCAGCTTCTGTTATCTGGCTCAACCAAGTTCGTTAACGCAGCCACTGTTTCCGACGAAACAGAAGAGGCTTAGCATGTTAAGTATCTTTTTGCAATCCCTGACAAAAAAATGGTGTGGCACTGTCAAGTCAGATCTTTACAAGATCACAGTTCCGTCCTAGTTTCGTTGAAGGAACTCTTAATATAGCTCGTTGGCCGCGGAAAGAGAGCTTTGAATTTCTTGCATGACTGAGCTTTGGGACAACAGACGGCTTGTTAGAGTCGTCTTGTGTTACACCTGATGCTCTTCGTTCAGGAGCCACTTGACCCATCTGCCCATGCTCGGAACGATATTCCTTAGTTATTTCCGCTGTTGCAGCTGACACTGCATGGGCAAAATGAAAGTGAATGCTCTTGAACTGGGCATCGAAAATTGTAGCATGAAACGTACGTGTCTCCAAAGGACGCAGCCTGTAGAATATTCCTGTGAACACAGTATCTCTTACAGATGCATCTACACCTACATGCCTACTCTGCAATTCACATTTAAGTGCTTGGCAGAGGGTTCATCGAACCACAATCATACTCTCTCTCTACCATTCCACTCCCGAACAGCGCGCGGGAAAAACCAACGCCTTAACCTTTCTGTTCGAGCTCTGATTTCTCTTACTTTATTTTGATGATCATTCCTACCTATGTAGGTTGGGCTCAACAAAATATTTTCGCATTCGGAAGAGAAAGTTGGTGACTGAAATTTCGTAAATAGATCTCGCCGCGACGAAAAACCTCTTTGCTTTAATGACTTCCATCCCAATTCGCATATCATATCTGCCACACTCTCTCTCCTACTACGTGATAATACAAAACGAGCTGCCCTTTTTTGCACCCTTTCGATGTCCTCCGTCAATCCCTCCTGGTAAGGATCCCACACCGCGCAGCAATATTCTGACAAACGAGTATAGTTTAAGCTGTCTCTTTAGTGGACTTGTTGCATCTTCTAAGTGTCCTGCCAATGAAACGCATCCTTTGGCTCGCCTTCCCCAGAATATTATCTATGTGGTCTTTCCAACTGAAGTTGTTCGCAATTTTAACACCCAGGTACTTCGTTGAATTGACAGCCTTGAGAATTGTACTATTTATCGAGTAATCGAATTCCAACGGATTTCTTTTGGAACTCATGTGGATCACCTCACACTTTTCGTCATTTAGCGTCAACTGCCACCTGCCACATCATACAGCAATCTTTTCTAAATCGCTTTGCAACTGATCCTGGTCTTCGGATGACCTTACTAGACGGTAAATTACAGCATCATCTGCGAACAACCTAAGAGAACTGCTCAGATTGTCACCCAGGTCATTTATATAGATCACGAACAGCAGAGGTCCCAGGACGCTTCCCTGGGGAACACCTGATATCACTTCAGTTTTACTCGATGATTTGCCGTCTATTACTACGAACTGCGACCTTCCTGACAGGAAATCACGAATCCAGTTGCACAACTGAGACGATACCCCCAGGCCCGAAGCTTGATTAGAAGTCGCTTGTGAGGAACGGTGTCAAAAGCTTTCCGGAAATCTAGAAATACGGAATCAACTTGAGATCCCCTGTCGATAGCGACCATTACTTCGTGCGAATAAAGAGCTAGCTGCGTTGCACAAGAACGATGTTTTCTAAAACCATGCTGATTACGTATCAATAGATCGTTCCCTTCGAGGTGATTCATAATGTTTGAATACAGTATATGCTCCAAAACCCTACTGCAAACAGACATCAATGATATAGGTCTGTAGTTCGATGGATTACTCCTACTACCCTTCTTGAACACTGGTGCGACCTGCGCAATTTTCCAATCTGTAGGTACAGATCTATCGGTGAGCGAGCGGTTGTATATGATTGCTAAGTAGGGAGCTATTGTATCAGCGTAATCTGAAAGGAAAGTAATCGGCATACAATCTGGACCTGAAGACTTGCCCGTATCAAGTGATTTGAGTTGCTTCGCAACCCCTAAGGTATCTACTTCTAAGAAACTCATGCTAGCAGCTGTTCGTGTTTAAAATTCTGGAAAGTCAGTTGAAAGGGTTGCGTATTCCATTTCTTGAGGAAGAAGGTTTGCTATAGGAATTTCTAATATCGCAGTTACGTAATTGGCGCCACCGTTCTTGTGAATATTATTGTTCGTGCCAGATGTTCCTAACATATGAAGACCCAGTAAAGGCGAATCGGCTGACATGATCGAAACCTTGGGAGATAAACACTTCTGATATGAGCATAAAATATTGTACTTACCGCAAACATCTCAGGCGTCAGAGAGCATATTCCATTAAATACCAGTGCAGTAATGTGTGTGGTTTTTATACCGAGTTCACGTTACTTTTGCGTTACGACTACCTTTTCTTGATCCAGGCACTCAGGGTTAAGGAGAGTGTACATTCTGCCCCGTAGCTGGAAACAGGGGAATATCTGGGAGTATGCGGACGGAAGGATTTGAAGTGGAATGATCAAAAAAAATTTAATTGTTGATAAGGTGGGTGCTAGGTTGAGATTCATTGGGTTCAAATGGCTCTGAGCACTACGGGACTTAACATCTGAGGTCATCAGTCCCCTAGAACCTAGAACTACTTAAACCTAACTAACCTAAGGACATCGCACACATCCATGCCCGAGGCAGGATTCGAACCTGCGACCGTAGCGTTCACGCGCTTCCAAGCTGAAGCGCTTAGAACCGCACGGCCACACCGGCCGGCACTCCGGCTACATCACATAATAAATTACTTCACAGTGAAACTTTAGGTAATACAGAAAACACGGCGCGAGTAAATGAACTGTACATAACACAATCTCGAGAAGGATGTAGTTGCAGCCCAGTTATATCGAAATGCACACCCCTCGCTACGTGTGCATTTCAAGACTATTACTAACCAACTGCTGCTGATTCACATATCATGCCACGCGCATGTCCAATCGGCAGTGGTAATATGCAAAACATTCTCACCGGCGGAGATTCTTTTTTACTGCTGGGTACAGTTAAATCATTTGTTGCTGCAGGACTATTAACACTCAGCATAAAGGCAAGTTAAGGAAAAAGACAACCAAAAATAGTAAATAACCTGACATGTGAGTAAGTAGGATCCACACAAGATGTGTGGCTAAATTCAAAGAAAGACATCCAAAGATTTTTTAACAGATTAAAATATGAAGAAAGTTCAAAAGGTGATACTGTGATACTGTGTGAATTAGCTGAAGAAGTAGGCGTATAAGAAGAAAGCTTGTTGTCTATTTTACACAAAGAATTGACTGTGAGATAAATCGAGCAAAGTAGGTTGAATGTGCACCAAAAGCAACTTTCTAAATCAATCTTTAATGTTTGTCTGCACTTCTGGGAGACTTCCACTGATTTAGTGGGCTGACGTGTTACTACAGATAAGTATTGCGTGCATATCATTCTGTCAGAAACTAAAAGGCAGTTAAAAAAGTGGGCGGATGTAGGTCGTCCTAACCGTAGCTCACCACGAATTCCTCTGCTGCCCAAACCTCTTCATCTCAGAGTAGCACTTGACTACTTCCTGTAGATGCATTCCAGTCTCTTTCTTCCTCTACAGTTTTTAGCCTCTACAGCTCCCCTCTAGTACCATGGAGGTCATTCCCTCATGCCCCTTATTTTTTGTCAGTGTTTTGCACTAGTGTTCTCCCTGTGTTTCTTCTCCGATTCTGTGGAGAACCTCCTCATTCCTGACTTTAACTAACCATCTAATTTCCCATATTCTTCTGCAGCACCGAATCTCAAACTCTTCGATTCCCTTCTGTACCAATTCTTTTCACTGTCCATGATACACTACCATACGATGCTGTGCTCCAAACGTTTTGCATCACCCTCGTTCCCAGAACTCATCTACATCTACATCTACATTTATACTCCGCAAGCCACCCAACGGTGTGTGGCGGAGGGCACTTTACGTGCCACTGTCATTACCTCCCTTTCCTGTTCCAGTCGCGTATTTTTCGCGGGAAGAACGACTGTCTGAAAGCCTCCGTGCGCGCTCTAATCTCTCTAATTTTACATTCGTGATTTCCTCGGGAGGTATAAGTAGGGGGAAGCAATATATTCGATATCTCATCCAGAAACGCACCCTCTCGAAACCTGGACAGCAAACTACACCGCGATGCAGAGCGCCTCTCTTGCAGAGTCTGCCACTTGAGTTCGTTAAACATCTCCGTAACGCTGTCACGGTTACCAAATAACCCTGTGACGAAACGCGCCGCTCTTCTTTGGATCTTCTCTATCTCCTCCGTCAACCCGATCTGGTACGGATCCCACACTGATGAGCAATACTCAAGTATAAGTCGAACGAGTGTTTTGTAAGCCACCTCCTTTGTTGATGGACTACATTTTCTAAGGACTCTCCCAATGAATCTCAACCTGGTACCTGCCTTACCAACAATTAATTTTATATGATCATTCCACTTCAAATCGTTCCGCACACATACTCCCAGATATTTTACAGAAGTAACTGCTACCAGTGTTTGTTCCGCTATCATATAATCATACAATAAAGGATCCTTCTTTCTATGTATTCGTAATACATTACATTTGTCTATGTTAAGGGTCAGTTGCCACTCCCTGCACCAAGTGCCTATCTGCTGCAGATCTTCCTGCATTTCGCTACAATTTTCTAATGCTGCAACTTCTCTGTATACTACAGCATCATCCGCGAAAAGCCGCATAGGACTTCCGACACTATCTACTAGGTCATTTATATATATTGTGAAAAGCAATGGTCCCATAACACTCCCCTGTGGCACGCCAGAGGTTACTTTAACGTCTGTAGACGTCTTTCCATTGAGAAGAACATGCTGTGTTCTGTTTGCTAAAAACTCTTCAATCCAGCCACACAGCTGGTCTGATATTCCGTAGGCTCTTACTTTGTTTATCAGGCGACAATGCGGAACTGTATCGAACGCCTTCCGGAAGTCAAGAAAAATAGCATCTACCTGGGAGCCTGTATCTAATATTTTCTGGGTCTCATGAACAAAGCGAGTTGGGTCTCACACGATCGCTGTTTCCGGAATGCATGTTGATTCCTACATAGTAGATTCTGGGTTTCCAAAAACGACATGATACTCGAGCAAAAAACATGTTCTAAAATTCTACAAAAGATAGACGTCAGAGATATAGGTCTATAGTTTTGCGCATCTGCTCGACGACCCTTCTTGAAGACTGGGACTACCTGTGCTCCTTTCAATCATTTGGAACCCTCCGTTCCTCTAGAGACTCGCGGTACACGGCTGTTAGAACGGGGGCAAGTTCTTTCGCGTACTCTGTGTAGAATCGAATTGGTATCCCGTCAGGTCCAGTGGACTTTCCTCTGTTGAGTGGTTCCAGTTGCTTTTCTATTCCTTGGACACTTATTTCGATGTCAGCCATTTTTTCCGTTTGTGCGAGGATTTAGAGAAGGAACTGCAGTGCGGTCTTCCTCTGTGAAACAGCTTTGGAAAAAGGTGTTTAGTATTTCAGCTTTACGCGTGTCATCCTCTGTTTCAATGTCATCATCATCCCGGAGTGTCTGGATATGCTGTTTCGAGCCACTTACTGATTTAACGTAATACCAGAACTTCCTAGGATTTTCTTTCAAGTCGGTACATAGAATTTTACTTTCGAATTCACTGAACGCTTCACGCATAGCCCTCCTTACGCTAACTTTGACATCGTTTAGCTTCTGTTTGTCTGAGAGGTTTTGGCTGCGTCTAAACTTAGAGTGAAGCTCTCTCTGCTTTCGCAGTAGTTTCCCAACTTTGTTGTTTTACCACGGTGGGTTTTTCCCGTCCCTCACAGTTTTACTCGGCACGTACCTGTCTAAAACGCATTTTACGATTGCCTTGAACTTTTTCGATAAACACTCAACATTGTCAGTGTCGGAACAGAAATTTTCGTTTTGATCTGTTAGGTAGTCTGAAATCTGCCTTCTATTACTCTTGCTAAACAGATAAACCTTCCTCTCTTTTTTTATATTCCTACTAACTTCCATATTCAGGGATGCTGCAACGGCCTTGTGATCACTGATTCCCTGTTCTGTACATACGGAGTCGAAAAGTTCGGGTCTGTTATCAGTAGGTCCAAGATGTTATCTCCACGAGTCGGTTCTCTGTTTAATTGCTCGAGGTAGTTTTCGGATAGTGCACTCAGTATAATGTCACTCGATGCTCTGTCCCTACCACCTGTCCTAAACATCTGAGTGTCCCAGTCTATATCTGGTAAATTGAAATTTCCACCTAAGACTATAACATGCTGAGAAAATTTATGTGAAATGTATTCCAAATTTTCTCTCAGTTGTTCTGCTACTAATGCTGCTGAGTCGGGAGGTCGGTAAAAGGAGCCAATTATTAACCTAGCTCGGTTGTTGAGTGTAACCTCCACCCATAATAATTCACAGGAACTATCCACTTCTATTTCACTACAGGATAAACTACTACTAAGAGCGACGAACACTCCACCACCGGTTGCGTGCAATCTATCCTTTCTAAACACCGTCTGTACCTTTGTAAAAATTTCGGCAGAATTTATCTCCTGAAGATAGACGTTGACTGTGGATATTCTATCACAGACACAGTCCCTTTGACTGTTCAGAGATTTCACTAAACCCAACCAAACACGTAAACAACCATGCATGAGCAGCGCCTGTTAGACGGAGGGGGTCCGAGGGCCGATCAGTTCCAGTCATTCTACCAGGAAGGAGGTACACGGCTTGTGGTGTCTGTAGTTCAACCACGCCTAGACTGTCAATACCGCAGCTCGATCGCGTCCGCATTGCTTCTTTGTGCCAGGAGGGGCTCTCAACAAGCAAAGCATACAGGCGTCTCAGAGTTAACCAAAGCGATGTTGCTTGGTCATGGAGGAGATACAGAGAGGCAGGAACTGTTGATGACATGCCTCGCTCAGGCCGGCCAAGGTCTTCCACTGCAGTGGATGACCGCTGCATACGGATTATGGCTCGGAGGAACCCTGACAGTAACGTCATCATGTTGAATAATGCTTTTCGTGCAGCCTCAGGACGTCTTGTTACGCCTCAAACTGTGCGCAATAGGCTGCATGATGCGCAACTACACTCCCGACGTCCATGGCGAGGTCCATATTTGCAACCACGACACCATGTAGCGCCGTACAGATGGGCCCAACAACATGTTGAATGGACCACTCAGGACTGGCATCACGTTATCTTCGCCGATGAGTGTCGCGTATGCCTTCAACCAGACAATCGTCGGAGACGTGTTTGGAGGCAACCCGGCTAGGCTGAACGCCTTAGACACACTGTCCAGCGAGTGCAGCTAGGTGGAGGTTCCCTGCTGTTTTGGGGTGGCATTTTGTGGGGCCGACGTACGCCGCTGGTCGTTATGGAAGGTCCCGTAACCGCTATACGATACGTGAATGCCATCCTCTGACTGATAGTGCAATCATATCGGCAGCATATTGGCGAGGCATTCGTCTTCATGGACGACAATTCGCGCCCCCATCGTGCAAATCTTGTGAATGACTTCCTTCAGGATAACGACATCGCTCGACTAGAGTGGCCAGTATGTTCTCCAGACATGAACCCTATCGAATATGCTTGGGATAGGCTGAAAAGGGGTGTTAATGGACGACGTGACCCACCAACCACTCTGAGGAGTCTACGCCGCATCGCCGTTGAGGAGTGGGACAATCTGGACCAACAGTGCCTTTATGAACTTGTAGATAGCATTCCACGACGAACACGGGCATTCATCAATGCAAGGGGACGTGCTAGTGGGTAGTAGAGGTACCCGTGTGTACAGCAATCTGGACCACCACCACTGAAGGTCTCAGTGTGTGGTGGTACAACATGCAATATGTGATTTTCTTGAGCAATTAAAAGGGTTGAAATAATGTTTACGTTTATCTCTATCCAGTGTTCAGTAGAGGTTCCGGAACTCTCGGAACCGAGGTGATGCAAAAATTTTTTTCAATGTGTGTACATTCTCAGAAGCTATTTCTTCAGATTAAGGCCAATGTTTGATATCAGTAAATTTCTTTTGCGAGGAATGCCCTCTTGCCAGTGATAGTTCGCTTTTTTAAGTCCAATTTTTCTGTCCATCATGGGTTATTTTGCTGTCTAGCTGGCAGAATTATTGGGCTTATTCTACTTCGTGATCTCCAGTTTTGATGCTAAGTTTCTCGTTCTTCTCATTTATGCTACTTCTCATTACTTTTGTCTTCTCGGGCTTACTCAAAATAACTAATCTGTACTCATTAGATTGTTCATTTCATTCAGCCTCTGGTGCCTTTACGTTTCCCAAAGCCATACTGATCATCATCTAATAGATCCTCACTTTTCTTTTTCATTCTTCTGTATATTATTCTTAACAGCTGCATCAACTGTTAAACTTGGTTGTGCCAGCTATAACGCGCTTATGTGCCCTTGTTGTCTTCTGGACTGTGTGGATATTTTTCCAGCAGTCTGATGGTACGCCATCAGTCTCACAGATTCTATACTCCAAGATGAATAGTCGTGTGGATGAGGCCAATATTTTGTGGACCGGTAACGCGTGAAACAATGTTGGCGAATACTACGTACCTCTTCCGTAGAAATAGGATTAAACCAAAAGACTGTTAGCTAACTAGGTGAAAATTCTGGAGGAGCAGGCTTAGAAAGCACTCCTGAAACAAATGCAGATACTTCCCATAAAGAGGTGGTGCCGAAATTTCTTTCCTCCTCTAGCGTATCGTCATTGGCATTATTCGTGTTCGCTATGCGACAGATACGACGATGATCGCAAAATGTGTTTAAAGTTCACTGTTATCTGTGAAGTGCATCCACCCTTTGTTCTGTGCCTTTCGGAAAGAGAAGAAGAAAAAATGGCTTCCACTGTGGAATGAGATAGAGATGGGATGTATGTAACAAAAATGCTTTAATCTGAACTGTGACGTTAACTGCACGGAAGTTACCTATTGTTTTTATTCAGTAATAGAAACTCAAGTCAGAGGTTCTTGAGAGGGTAAAAAAAAAGAAAAAGGAATTTTTCCAGGTTATTTAATGTTCTGTATAGTTATATTCAATTCGCGATTCGGAAGATTTGTTGGTTCATGGTGAGGTAACAGAACCTGCAGTTCGAAGCCCTGATTGGGGCAAATTTCATTAATCAAAAAGTACATTACCACTGTTGTTAACCATCACCCATCAAATTTATTGTCCATCGCACTACGTGCGGTATTCTTGCCAGCTGTATCGATGTGAGCTCTGTGCATTCATTTTCTAACATTAACATGTAGACAAAGTTTTTAACCCAAAAAATTTCAGAAGACAAGAAAAGGAGTATTTTGTGAAGGATCAATTTATCTCCAAATTAGAACATCAAGCGCGAAAGGTATTTCACTAAATATCACATTAACTCTCAGAGCAATAGATTTCTGATTATAGACTAGGCTCACTTTTGTCGATCTACACAGTAAATGTTTTCCTTTCTTGTAATGGCTGAGGCACACACTGGCTCTAATGACCTTCTCGTCGACATACATGAAGCCCTAATCTTTCCTTCTGTTTGCCTGTATGAAAAAATGCATGATAATAGGCTTGGATTGCAAGTCATCGTCATTCAGCACAATGCACCTCCCCATAAAAGTGCTTTGAAGATGTGAAAGCTATGGAATTTCAGTTGCTATTTATTGGAAATTTTCCCTATTCACCATTTTACCACCCTCTGATTCCAGCTAGTCCCCCATCTAAATGCATCTATCCCTGAAAACGTTTTGAGTCCAGTGAAGAGGAGGTAATAACACTTGTAGATTCTGTCTTTCAAATTTTCCACATCAGAATTCATGGATGAAGGCTACTTACTAGAGAAAGCTTCGTACCAAAGCTTATTAACCTAAAAATTATCTTTAACCTAGAAGTTATCCTTAGCTTAGAGTGATCCTTTTGCAGCCCCAAAGCGAGGTGGCGCACTGATTAACAAACTGGACTCTCACTGGCGAGGACAACGTTTCAAATCCCAGTCCGACCATCTATATTAAGGTTTTTCCTGATGCCACTGAATTGCTCCAGACTAATGCCGGTATGGTTCCTTTGAGCCGGCATGCCCGATTTCCTTCCCCATCCCTGAGTCAATCCCAGCTTGTGCTCCGTCTCTGATGACCTCTACGCCGACGGAGTGTTATTCCCTAATCTTCCCGCCTCCCTTCTTCCTTTTGCAGTCCTTGATTATTATCTTCGGAATTCAAGCGAATTAGTCTATATTGTGAACTAAGAAGTGTAATTAATATTTATAGAAGAAAATGTGGCATGTTCATTGAAATTAAATGCGCAAATTAATGTAAGGGTAACTGATTGGAATGAGAGAATAAGTAGAGAATTCCGCGGATCATGTAATGGCTGTAACAAAATTAGTTTGGGTGCACTGACAACGTGCACATATCCCATCAGTCACTTATTCCACATATCAAGCAATTTTACATATAATTTATTTGCTTTTTCGTGTAAGGATTTCATTTAATGATAACAATACTCAGTGTATAGTAAATGCATAGAATGGGGACGTTTACTAGATGTCTTATTTTTCGTATCTCCATTTTGAAAGAATTTTTTTTTACTGTGTTGTATAGTTCATTAAAGAAAATTTCTTCTGTTTCTGCACGTAACAATCATTATAATGTGGGGCCTTCAGCATTTTTTTTAAAAATAATTGTACCCTGTGTATTTAAAAGAGGCAACGGCCTTGCCGCAGTGGATACACCGGTTCCCGTGAGATCACCGAAGTTAAGCGCTGTCGGGTGTGGTCGACACTTGGATGGGTGACCATCCAGGCCGCCATGCGCTGTTGCCATTTTTCGGGGTGCACTCAGCCTCTTGATGCCAATTGAGGAGCTACTCGACCGAATAGTAGCGGCTTCAGTCAAGAATACTATCATAACGACCGGGAGAGCGGTGTGCTGACCCCACGCCCCTCCTATCCGCATTCTCCTCGAGGAAGACACGGCGGTCGGATGGTCCCGGTAGGTCACTCATGGCCTGAAGACGGCGTGCTTTGGGTATTTAAAAG
Organism: Schistocerca piceifrons; assembly: GCF_021461385.2. NCBI lineage: Eukaryota > Metazoa > Arthropoda > Insecta > Orthoptera > Acrididae > Schistocerca > Schistocerca piceifrons. The sequence goes on along the minus strand of NC_060139.1, from coordinate 931,514,771 downwards.
ACGGTAAATAAAATGTAAGATGGAACGGTGATAGACTGTTTTTTATTACTTCATTTATTTTATTGCATTCAATTGGACATTTGTGTAACTGTGCCTTAGACTAATTGACAGTGTATACAGAGTTTGTTGTAAGAGAAAGCAGGGATCTATGAAGTACGAGAATAAAAGCAACAATAATGAGAAAAGGAATAAAATAGTATCGGAAGTTAACATTCACCTGGAATTATTTGGAAAAACAATGGACAACAGTAATAGAAATAGTATTATTGTCAGTTAATGAACATGAAGCTTTTACTTAAAGTAATGTCAGTAGCTTTGCTTACATGTTTTACATCATACCTGTCTTCCATTTTATTGTTACCGCATTTAAAGAACTGTCAGATCCTGCTCATATATTTTTGTTTTTCTAAACCGTATATTAGATTTTGCCACTTGCTGAATGTATGCGAAAATAACCAACTTCTGGGAAAGAAGGGTGTCGTTTTATTCTTTAGGTTTGCATGTTTGATTAATGATAATCTGGATCCGCCCTCCTACCTCTATTTAAAAGCCAGCTAATATGAAAATGCAATCCGACGGCTGACGATTGAGAGGTAGATTAATAAAAAAACATGGGAAGATGGTGCCGTGTGTCTCACTACTTACAATTTGACCGAAGTATCCACCTGCTGCGATTTAAAGACGGTTGAAGGGATCTGGATATCCTGAGAGTCCAAAAATGAATTTTTTTTATTTAACAAAGTTCTGTGGTTCTTCCTAATACCAAAAATATATGTTCTATGTACAGTACCTCACCGTTTTCGTGCTTAAATACCTTCCTAAAACAGACACGGCGCTCGAATTTCTAGCTGTCACAATACTGTCAAACAAAATCTTGCCCACAGGGTCTAGTTATTTAATTTTGGATCGCTCTTTCCGTAGCAGCTCACTGGCGTAATATCCTTTAAGAACATATCGACTGCACTATGAGCAGGGATTTATTGCAGTCGATCTTTCTATCTATAAAGGTAGATCACTTAAGGTTACTTGTGCATTTCGTGTTCTGAACTTGTGGTTGTGACTGCTGTTTACATCTTAAAATGCCAAATACGACGAATTTTCACTGCAGTCTTACATTTTACGGTATTTGACACAAGCGTGTTGTCAGCAATTTCAAAAATGAAGAAACTGTTACGCCGTAGCGAAGTGATATTAGGCATAGCAGTTCGCCAGGCAGTGCTTCAAAACGCAAATCAACATCTTACCGAAAATGAACAAGAATGTGGTGTTGTAAGTAGTGAAAATGACAGTTACATTTTAATTAGTGAGCACAAGATTTCAGAATTGTTTTTGTCGATTGCTAAATCCAAATACTGTAATAGCGAAAATGTGTTACGCTTATTGAGGACCGAAGTAAGAGAAGAGGGATATCCACCACCAGAATTGTAGTGAAACATCAAGTGTGTAAAGTAACGAAGTGTACAGTGATATCTCACTTAACATGCAGAAAATACAGTGAAGTGAATATTCGCCCTGATTATGCAATAAGGTACACCGAGAAGGGATGAAAAGCAGCCAGATATTCTGTGCTAATGCACCTGACGATGAATTTCTGCAGCTGATAGGCTTCTCGCGGTCAAAAAACGTATCACTGACCGTATCTCTCACGCGGCGGGCGATTCAATAATCGTAAACATTATAAGGTAGCACAGCGATGTGTACACGTCAGCTACAGAGCTGCAACTTGCATCAGTGTGAACGGGAAGGATGCCGACAAGTGGCGCGGTGGCTTGTTGCGGCGTCTGCGTGAACTACGGGACTATACGCGCGAACGGCCCTTACTTAAAAAACAACCCTCGTATGCTGGTGCCGGCCAAGATTTGACAGAGTGCTGATTAAGTAGAAAGTTACGCTCTCTGCTGACTCAGCGACTCCAAAGGTCTTTACATGACCCGAGACAACTTTTGTGGTTTAGTTAGCTTGCTTTAGAAAATAGTCTGAATGGTAGCGGAAGATGTGAGCATTTATTCACGTCTGATAGGCTAGTGCCGAGACAAGGGTTCTCAGTCTGCGCTATTATGTGGCGTCGAAATTCCTGAGGCTCATAAGACGACAGGAGGGAACTCGTGCGGAAAATGTTCTTTCTTGTGAAAAGTCAACAAATAAGCACGTGTCCTGGTTGACCGACACGAGCTTTTGGCAGAATTATTTTTGGTGATTTAGTAACCGGAATCCGACGCGAATAAGAGATGCACGCCGACCGGCTTAAACAGCGCATTGTGCAGTTTTTGGTGATTTTGGATCTCCATTAAGTGATTGTGACTGGAACGGTCTGCTATGTTGGTTACTTAAGGCTCCCGGTGGTGATTTTATTTGTGTGAGCTTAAATTTATGTAATCCTAAGAGGAATAGACACAGGAGTTAACTTCTGCATAGTGTTTTGATGACTAACAAGGGGAGGCCGCCAATTGTGAAATTCAGATTCGATTCATACTGCGAATAATAAAAGCTCATGGCCAGAGGTGTAATGTGGCAAAGCACCAAGATGCACTTCTCAGCCGTTGTCGAGAAGACCGAGTTAAAAGAAACCGTTGCAGTGAAATACTCTCTACGATTAATAGTTTTCTACAGCGTCGTGGCGCAGCGGTAAGCGCTCGGGTTTGTAATCCGAAGGTCGCCGGATCGAATCTCGCGCCATGCAACCTTTTTTTTTTAGTATTTTTTTTGTAATTAAAATGTAATATATATATATATATATATATATAATTCCCGGCAATCAGTTGCAACAATTATGCATATAAGTTGTTGAAAGTTGTTTGTCGTGGAAAAACTGGCGACTTCGAACATCATGTTTTCCGCAAATAAAGTTGTATTTCACATATGTTATTAATTGTCTTCATAATGTTTACCACGTATAGTTAACGGAAGACGTAGAAACGATATTCCGAAACGAAAACGTATAGCGTAAGTAAAACGTTCGAATTAGAATAGAGACCCACGAACACAAATTTGCTGTGGCAGGTATGAAATATAAACTCCGTTACTCGCTCGTTACACTTGATGGACAGATGTTGAATGGGCCGAAACGAGCCGCCGCATAACAGCGTAGTTGCATACTAACTTCGAAAGAAGGTAGATGCGGTCCCTAGCGCAACTTATAACATCGTTGAAAATCAGTGCGGACGTGAGAGTTTTGGTACACCCTGTTAAACAAACGGAAAATGGAGGCGGTACAATTGGTGAGCGATCCGCCTTCTCCAACATGCATAAGCAATTCATCAATAGTTGTATATATCTATATTTGAATTAAAAAAACTAATAATGAAAAAAGTTGCATGGTGCGGGATTCGATTCGGCGACCTTCGGATTACAAACCCAAGCGCTTACCTCTGCGCCACGACGCTGTAGGAAATTATTAATCGTAGAGAGTATTTCACCGCAACGGTTTCTTTTAACTGTCGATTTTCTCGACAACGGCTGAGAAGTGCATCTTGGTGCTTTGCCACATTACACCTCTGGCCATGAGCTTTTATTATGCGCAGTATGAATCTAATCTGAATTTTACAATTGGCGGCCTCCCCTTGTAAGTTATGTGTATGGTGTGTTGAGAGGACTGACATAAATGGAGTGAAATAAATTTGTTGATTGGTGCACTTGCGATTTTTTTAGATTTTTTCGCTCTGGGTGAGACTTATTCTACATCTGAATCTGACCCAAAATGCTCTGGGTTCGTCGCTTGGTTTTGTTAACTCGGATCAAAATATGTTACACTGTTGAATTGTTAATTTCCTCAGTGGTGTAGTAGTGGATTTTTCAAATATATTTGGAATGAAATTCTCAGGGGGTTATATGTGACTGAAGTCATGCGTATGGCAAAGAGAGGGTGCCTAGCTGAAATATTCCGTATGTAATTTTATTTTTCTGTCCTGTTTCATCTCCTCATTTTGTCCTAAATCTAGGTGTGTGTGTTAATCTTAAAATAAATGAGTAGCAATCGAATTCCCTTCATATCATTTCACCAGTTAGTCCCATGTCACTTGAATATACATCAACCAAGGCCAACAACCATACTTATATGTCTAGGAAATTACTTTTTATGCCAATTCCATGGTGCAAATCGTTTAAACAACAGATTGCAACCGATCAGGCTAAAGGCCCTAGAATACATTACTTTATTTTGTTTGTATCACTGATGCTCTGGCATCTGGCGGCCCTTGTGTTAAATCATTAGAATGAAAAAGCTGCAGCATACATTCTGCCCACATATAAACCGATATGTTTCAGCAGCAGTTCTATGTTTTAATGTTTTGTAAAACGGTTCCTATGAGTGCCTTTATGTAAGTGCTGTGAACAATTTCACAGTCAATCCAGAGCAAGCATTCACTAAATATGGCTCCTGCAGACCCTGTTTTCAGACAAAAATTAACACACATTTAAATTAGGCTCCTTGAAGTCTTTGTAGATGGCTGATCTGTTACGTAAGAATAATGAATCTCTCTATTCGCCAGTTGATCATGTGACATTAAATGTATTTTAATTGAAAATTAACTTTGATGGAATCGAGTTGATCATTTGAAATTATTTAAGGACATATCAGTTGATCTACTCGAATAGAACTAAAAACAATCATCGAGGCATATAAGTTTAGTAATCTTACAAATTTCCCGTCCATTTTCCTAATTTAAACGGAAACAACGGGAACTTGTATTCGATGAAGACTGTACAACAGTTACGCTTCCACCACCGTCTCAATTGTGTAGGTGAGGCGAAACAAGGGCTGTATCATTGGAAGAGGTTCAAAGGCGAGCGAGTGTGCCGGGGCTTACACCAGTTCACTACCACCAGCGCCCCGGCAGAACGCGCCTGTATTTAACATACACCATAATATATGAGTGAAATTAAAAATTGAAATAACTTTTCCAAGCTTTGTCAGTGTATGCTTCACTGTATTAAAGTTAACATTGTGAAGTCTCAGAATGATCGAATCAATATGTTTTGCTGAATATAGTTTTAAGAAAGAAATAAGTGACGCTAAATAATGAAGCTTGAAAGCTAAAAACTATGCAGAATATGCAAATGTATGTCACAATTAAAAGTTACGGGTCTCAATTTGGTCAGAGGAATATTTTGGTCAAAATCCGTATTTTTTACGAATAATTGAAGACGCAAAATATTAGACTCAGACATGTAAAATCATATGTAACCTCAGTGTGGTCTAAAAACCTTATATCTATGACACAAATATGCTACCTCTATTAGTTTTCAAGTTATTTACTAGAAAGCAAATGTGGAACGAAAACGTTCTTATTTATAATAGGCTGAGTATCATTTATATTTGTTATAAAAAGTTCTAATCACAACACTCCATTACATCGATGACAGCCGTACCAAGTTTCAATATAATAAATAACAATCACAAAGAGGCAGTTCTGAGGTCATTTTCTACTGTCGGTTTTGTACTAAAATCTCTAACCAGCCAAGTTTAAATGCTTTCGAGCTAAATGTTTTTCAGTAACTAAAGCCGACTTGACTCTTACTACATAAAAATTAAAAAACATTGTAAATTGTTAAACGACAGTGATATTAATTAATGTGTCCAAGAAAGGGACCATTTAGATGCTGCTGCCTGTGCATGTGACGGTTGATAGCAGATGTTCCGTTTGGCGGTCCGGTGTGCCCGTATGTGTATACAGCCAGAGAGGCAGCTGAAGAGACCTTCGCTCCAAGACATCAATCTGTCCGCGTCAGTGAAATGCCTAAGCTTGCATGTGCTGTACCTCGGATGACGTCACAGCCTGCAAACTACCGCAAGCATTTTCGGTAAAAGTAGGAAGTGAAATGGCGAGGACTGTACACCGTCCTGAGCCGCTTAGATTTCAGTGAGGTGATGGTTAGTGTGCCGCCTGTAACGCTGACAAACCCGCGTGGCAAGTGGCAAGATTATCTTCCACTTTTAAGGCGAACAATTATCTTTTGATGATTAGAAGACGACGGAGCATTTTACCTGGAACTTTCTTAGCGGTCGCCTCTGAACTGTTAATAATGCTGTTTCCGATAGGGACATTATTAGGGATGTTATTATATTTTGTGCATATGAACTTTTACTGAAGGTATCTCAGTTAAAATTCAGTACTTTTATTCAAGGTCATTGTTTCCGATCCCGCTGAGTAAATCGCAAGTAAGCCCATTTTCTATCAGTGAGCATAATCAGTAATGTGGGATTGCATACTAGAAATTATGGTCAGTATGTTCTCCATTGCTTTCTGGCTGGTCGCAAAAATACACTCCTGGAAACTGAAATAAGAACACCGTGAATTCATTGTCCCAGGAAGGGGAAACTTTATTCACACATTCCTGGGGTCAGACACATCACATGATCACACTGACAGAACCACAGGCACATAGACACAGGCAACAGAGCATGCACAATGTCGGCACTAGTACAGTGTATATCCACCTTTCGCAGCAATGCAGGCTGCTATTCTCCCATGGAGACGATCGTAGAGATGCTGGATGTAGTCCTGTGGAACGGATTGCCATGCCATTTCCACCTGGCGCCTCAGTTGGACCAGCGTTCGTGCTGGACGTGCAGACCGCGTGAGACGACGCTTCATCCAGTCCCAAACATGCTCAATGGGGGACAGATCCGGAGATCTTGCTGGCCAGGGTAGTTGACTTACACCTTCTAGAGCACGTTGGGTGGCACGGGATACATGCGGACGTGCATTGTCCTGTTGGAACAGCAAGTTCCCTTGCCGGTCTAGGAATGGTAGAACGATGGGTTCGATGACGGTTTGGATGTACCGTGCACTATTCAGTGTCCCCTCGACGATCACCAGTGGTGTACGGCCAGTGTAGGAGATCGCTCCCTACACCATGATGCCAGGTGTTGTCCCTGTGTGCCTCGGTCGTATGCAGTCCTGATTGTGGCGCTCACCTGCACGGCGCCAAACACGCATACGACCATCATTGGCACCGAGGCAGAAGCGACTCTCATCGCTGAAGACGACACGTCTCCATTCGTCCCTCCATTCCCCTACGGCACTGCGTAGGATCCTACGGTCTTGGCGTGCATCCGTTCGTCGCTGCGGTCCGGCCCCAGGTCGACGGGCACGTGCACCTTCCGCCGACCACTGGCGACAACATCGATGTACTGTGGAGACCTCACGCCCCACGTGTTGAGCAATTCGGCGGTACGTCCACCCGGCCTCCCGCATGCCCACTATACGCCCTCGCTCAAAGTCCGTCAACTGCACATACGGTTCACGTCCACGCTGTCGCGGCATGCTACCAGTGTTAAAGACTGCGATGGAGCTCCGTATGCCACGGCAAACTGGCTGACACTGACGGTGGCGGTGCACAAATGCTGCGCAGCTAGCGCCATTCGACGGCCAACACCGCGGTTCCTGGTGTGTCCGCTGTGCCGTGCGTGTGATCATTGCTTGTACAGCCCTCTCGCAGTGTCCGGAGCAAGTATGGTGGGTCTGACACACCGGTGTCAATGTGTTCTTTTTTCCATTTCCAGGAGTGTAGTTTTCAGGCTCTTGTAAACGGCAGAGGTAGGTGTAAAGCTTTCACATACAATTTAAGAGTGTTTCCACATTAACGGACAAAATAAAAAATGAAGACCAGTAAGATTATTTACCTGCCACCCCACACAGGGATCATGAAAATGGGAGACATTAGGATGTGCACAGAGGAAAATAGATTGATATTATTCTTCCCTACCTCAATATCGAATGTAAGTGGACAAAAATACCCTAATATTGGCATGAAATACCCTCAGACTCAAGCTAAAGAATATATTTGTAAGTGTAGTTTAATAATTATGTGTCCCTGCAGAACCGCAGTTCAGATTGCATATAATGTGATATAATTTATTGGCAGTTCGATATATTTTCTTGAATAAAATAGTTGCGTACTTGATACACTGTTTTCTGAGACGGTCAGAGTAGCCTCGTTACAATAACTGCAGGATGGTAGAGGCTGCAGAGTCAAAGATGGTGTCAGTTTCTTCATCTTCTATCAGTGGAAAAGTGTTTCTGTTGGAGAACAAACAAGGCGAGTATGTTCCTCTTTGAAAGACTCAGAGAAAATTGGTGAAAGTACAGCTTCAATCCTCATTCCACCTTACCCACTAAAAACTTTGCAATGCGAAATTTTCGTGCTTTTTTAACAGAGAACATCCTAAATCTTTTATCCAGTCTCTCTGTAGTTAAGCCTTCGTACCCAGCACCTCACTCTCACTGATGTCCTTCCCCCACTGTCTCCCTTCTCTCCTACTGATTTAAGACGTACCCCCTTGCCTCTGTCTCTTGTCTCACTTACACCGTCTACTCTTGTCCTTTTCCACTTTCACCACCATACCTCGGCAGCTCCTAAAATTCTGGAGAATCCAAATGGTTTTTCTCCTATATCCACGAGTTTAAAGTTTCGTTCCAATTGCATCCTCACCTGTACCTACGTCTTAAAGTTCGCTGGTATGAGAGGGTCCGGATGCCCCAAGCCTGTGTATGGCCTCTACTCATCTGTATTTTTCACTTCCACTGTCTCCTCTCTTTTGCTCCCACTGATTCTGTCTCAATCCATCTGTTTCTCTTATTGCCATTGTCTCTCACTAATCCCACTGCTGTTGTCTCCATCCATCTCTTTCTATCTCACTGTCACTTTCTCTCTTCCACTGTCACTGTTTCCTTTCTCGAGCTTCGCTCTCCACTTCTCTAATTTCAGCACAAAAAAGTGCTAATATGACAGCAAGAAAAAAATTTTGGTGAGGAATGCGGGGTGAAGATTGAAGCAGCTGGTTCCACAATTTTCTATCAGAGTCTTTTAAAGAGGAACATATTTGCCCTGGTTATGCTCAGACGAGCATTTTTCAGCTGGTTCTCTTCTTTTCACTGCCAGTGCAGGGTGTGTTGCTTGTACAAAACGAATTCTATAGGCCAAAGTCACTTCTGACTTTTTATTTACATCGACACATTTACGTACTTTGACATATATAAACAACAAATAAGTACACATAATATGAGATTAACACAGAATCGCAAATCATTGAAAATGCGTAGCCTATTTTTTGCATCTTAAAAGAGATGTTTTTAGAAATATTTTACTGAATTTGCGATTTTTCCAATTTTACGTAAATTTTGGCAGTCATTAAAAGTTTTCTTCAGGTATGATAACACGATTTTCAGTCCTTTTTGTCACTGCAGTGCCACTTTGGGCATATTTGTATAGCGTAAAGAGCAAATTATACAGAGGCAGTATTTCCTGAAATTTTATTGGTGAAAAAATGACGATTAAAAACTTCGTTCGGTGAGTTCAGAAACCTTGTGATGAACCTAGAAACGTTGCAATGCGTTTACTACGTCAGTTGCAACTACAACGACAAAAAAAAAAAGGAATCGGAACACCAAGAAGGAGACGTGCGAAAGTTGGTCGGCGTGTTTCTCTATCTACAAGATGAAGTCTATTCAAATTTCGGGCCAGTCACGTAAGAGTGGCAGTAGTAGCGGCACTACGAGGACGAAAAAACAGGTTTGTCGCTCGGTCTAGGACGACATGTCACAGTCCCCTCCCGCCGGAGGTTCGAGTCCTCCCTCGGGCTTGGGTGTGTGTGGTGTCCTTAGCGTAAGTTAAAGTAGTGTGTGAATCTAGGGACCGATGACCTCAGCAGTTTGGTCCATTAGTAATTCACACACATTTGAACATTTTTGAAAATCAGGTTTGCAATAAATACTGTAACTAAATTTTTTGCGTGTTACCTCCTTTTGCTCGTGGCAGGCTATGAAGGGTTGCTTACTTTCGCTAGCAGTTCAAATGGTTCAAATGGCTCTGAGCACTATGCGACTTAAATTCTGAGGTCATCAGTCGCCTAGAACTTAGAACTAATTAAACCTAACCAACCTAAGGACATCACACACATCCATGCCCGAGGCAGGATTCGAACCTGCGACCGTAGCGGTCGCTCGGCTCCAGACTGTAGCGCCCAGAACCGCACGGCCACTCCGGCCGGCCTTCGCAAGCAGTAACTTTTTTTATTATTTCTTTTTTTTCCAGCCTGCTGTGATAGAATGTCTTGTGCACATTCTTATTTTTCTTTGGCGACTTAACCTTCTGATTATTTTGCCCGTTATTTGATTAAGGTTTAGGCCAATTTAAGTTGTCAGAACAATCCCTTTACTGGTAGAATTTAGTAAGGTCGCAACGGATAACGCAATGATATTCTTTGGGGCAGTCTGAGAAAACTACGTGTTGTGAATTAATCTTGTGGCAAGAACTTTAGATTTGAGGAGCGGATCCATCAAATGCTACTAGTATGACACTTTTCTGACACGTCGAGAAATAAAATAACGATAACGGAAGTTAGCTTCAAATGACAATCTTGTTTTTTGACTTACGCTTCGCATGTTAACAGTAATCTTTTTGTATTTGACAGATGGATAAAACATTCATGTCTTTCTCACTCGAGAATTACAAGCCACGTTGGCCTTAATCTACAGAGTCCTGTGGGGTGGGGAGATCTGGGGAGCACGTGATTGCTGCTCAGTTTTGAAACAGAAACATTCACTTGCACTAAATCCAAACAGCAAGCAAAATGTCGACAGCATTTTTAGTAAGGAGAATTGTATGCACCTCGTGGCTGGCATCGAGTAGGATTTGGTGGCTGCATATCCTTAGCGTGAAGCGCTTGGAAACAAATTGACTCATCTTGCCAAATTCACGCTGGATATAGTTTATTTTTTTTTTTGATAATTTAAAATGTTCACCACAAATAAAAATTTGAAGGCAAGCTGTAACTTAAGGTTTGGGTTAATATCTGAATTTATAGACCGCGTGGTCTCGCCTAACGGAAATCACGTTACTCTGCAACCGATTAACTGAACCGAAAATTATAACCAGTACCTAATGGTCATTGCAAAAATAGCTAAGAGAAGAGAGTGTTGAGTTTAACAAATTAGTAACTTTTTTCCTTTATTGGATTTAGATTCCCTCCCCAAAGAAGGTGGGCTGGCAGCAGCTTAGTACACCGCACTTTAGGTTACAGATTTTGTAAACCAGAAGAAGACAATAAACAATAAAAGCAGGCGATAAAAATGGTGACTTAAATTGTAAAATGGCGGAAAATTGTCGAAGGTAAAATATAAAACAAACGAGGCGATGCTAATAAAATACACAGGAAGCAGACAGGTAAAATAGTTAACAGACAATTAAAAAACACGGCGACAGTCAGATTTCTGTTCAGAAGAGAGATAAAGATCACACCCAGCGACAGTATGATTTCTGTTTGCAACACTTCGGAAAAGACCCACAACACTGAACACTCACTTAAAACACTGCACTAAAAAGTTGGCACAAAGATGTAACAACATCCAAGGGCAGATGAGGGGAAAAAATGGGGAAGGAGAGGAGAAACGAAGTGGGGGGAGGGGAGGAGCCGATGGAGGGAGTGGACTCATAGTGGGGGGGGGGGGGGCCGGGCAGACACTAGAGGGAGTGGGGAAATGCTGAGGAGGGGAGTGCAAAAAGACTCTAGGGAGAGAAGGGAAACAGAGGATGTAACAGTACCACCCCCGTGCTGGCTCTCCTCTCTCCCTGACAGCTCAAGCCCCTATCTTCAACCTTCCTCCCATCCAACTCTAAACACGTAAGCTTAAACTGTAATGCGCTCACCAAAGTTCCCACCTCAATGGTTAACGTTTTGTGATGATCTTCCAAATCTAACGTACTTAACTCCACTATCCGTTTAAGTAAATGCATTAACTGTGCCCGCACCTTATCCAGCTGACTGTTGGGTTCCCTTCAGAAGAAATAGTGTCATCAAGGCCTTTAATAGCCTCAAACAAAAATTCAGTTGCCGCTCCTGGCTCACCCACCACCGCCGACGTGAAGTCAACCGGCTGAAGAACGGCTGCGCGCAAATGGGCTTCCAGTTCCGGAACACTGCCCTCAATCGGTTGGCGCCTTATTGCCAACTCGTAAACAAGGTGGTCCTTTGTCAGCAGGCCGAACCCCATACACTGTACGACTGCTATGACGATAAGCAACTGAAACAAGTAACAGCCAAAACAATATGGTGCCACAGAACACAAACGAAACAAGAGTGAATCTGACAGCAACTAGAATGGCAAGCACAAGTGTAATCACGCTCTGCTACCAATGAGACGCCCTGACAAACCCACAGGACAGGACAGGTAGTTTATGTTGTGGAAAGGGGCCAAAATAAGCGGCTGTCAGTCAGGGATGGGCTATGATCGCGCTCGAGAAACGCGCGACGCGAAGGCAATTTCTCGAGAATTTCTTGGGTACGCTCGAGAAGTTGACAGTGCTGCGCTCTCTGAGAAATTGCGCAAACCTTCAGTACACGAAGCACTGAGCCGCAGCGGTCGTACTCGTCGTTCGTACGTACTCGGAAAACTTTGAAATTCTATGATTGATATCAACTGTACTACCGTTATTAATGTGTACTGAAGTTTAGTATATGTCTCATAAGACAAAAATCATAGAATTGTTGTTTAAAACAAAGCAAAGATTTCGCATAAAACAGAAGCTTTATTGTTACAAAATAAATTACCTTGTACATTCTGCATGTATGCATGCATGCTTAAACGTAAAAGAGAAGTGCTATATCCTTTTTTTATATACAGAAACTGCGTACATGCGTTTACTTACTGAAGAAAGAAAGGAAACAAAAATTGTTCAGCAGAAGGCATTTTTACATCCCATTGCTACACTGCCGTCTATTTTTGTTTAGAATATGATTTTATTAACCAATTGGCCTTTTAGTCTGCTTCTTTGTTTGTTTATAAGTAGTCCTGTTTTCGATAATATTCTTTCACTGGGAACAGAAGTTGCAGGTATTGCAAGATTTTTTTTGCCATGACAGCTAGACCTGGGTAACTGTTTTCATTTTTTTCCAGTAGTGTAAAGGATTATCTGTGCGTTGTAGGTGCGGTTCTTCCAAATATCGTTGTACATCCGGGTCTGTGCTATCAAAACCGCTTTTTATTAGATTTTTATTGGAAACCTCTTCATCGAAACACGCCCATAAGGAACTACTGGCGTTTTGTACGAAATGGTACTCGTGGCTAGTGTCGTTAGCAGCCGAATGAGTAGATCGTGCGGTCTCTACCACGTTTGTGCACTCTGCAATTAGGCTTGCGACGGCATGTTTTGAATGAAGGGGATTCGTAAATGGTAACATTCTGAATCTTGGGTCGAGAACTGTGGCAACGGCATGTACTTTGTTTCTATTAATCCTAGCCGGTCTATTAATGAGTTGTGCAGATGTTGCTGTAGCTCTTGTACTGTCGTGGTGGCCACTTCCCATTGCATACGGTTAAGATTAGCTGTCTGATTATTGGAATAGCTTTCGAAAGACAGGTATAGTTTTCAGTTGAGATTTCACTTGTTACCACTTCAAATGGCTCCAGTACACATAAACATTCGCTCGAATTCGCCAGTCGTCAGCTGTGAGGTTCTCTTCACCTGAATACAAAGATGATAAACAGGCTGCAATGCATTCCTTTTGCTCCATTAGACGTTGTAGGATTTAAAACGTACTGTTCCATCGGGTTTCGGTTTCCTGAATCAATTTATGAACAGGTTTTTCATTAGATCCTGGATCTCATGGGGTTTTTCATTAGCATTGCAACTTGTTTTAAATTAGCTAACAATTTTTCTGGCCTTTTCCCGCATTATGCAGAGTTCACTGTTGCTGTTCAAAGAACTTTTCACAACTAAATTGATGGTGTGTGCTGAACAAGGCACATGTTGCATATCTATGTTGCCACTGTGAATAAGTTGTACGGCGGCCGTCATGTTACTGGCGTTGTCCGTTGTGATGCTTACAACTTTGTTTTCAATGTTCCATTTTGAAATCACGTTATCTAATGCCTCACTAATATTTAGCGCTGTATGCTTTTCTGGGAAACGGAATGTCCCGAGAGCTAAAGATTTCAGGCACGAGTTAGTGTTAATGAAAAGACCAGTTACAGCAATATATGCCTCACTATTGAGTGAGGTCCAAATATCGGTCGTTAAAGAAACACAAGTAGAGTCTTCCACGGCCAAGTTCACAGCCTCTTTCTGTTTATGGTAATCGTCCTCAATCATGAGGCGCAACTTTTTTCGATTTCGTATCGAGTATTGTGGGTCCAACAGTGAAACAAAACGTCGAAAACCAGTGTCCTCGACGATTGAAAGCGGTTGAAAATCGTCTGTTACCATGGCCACTAGTGTTTCATCCAGCTGTTGTTGCCGTTTACTTCCCTCTATGAAGAGAAATGTAAGATTTAGATCAGTGCTCCTGCGAGGGGATACGTTATGCTCGACAACTAGTCCAATAAAATTACATACCGTATAGTGTAAAAGCTAGGATAGTATAGGTTTGCTTTGGGGTATGTTGTATGTTATCGGAGTACGATTAAAAAATCAATGTTTTTTAAGCGCGGTTGACCGCTTCGGACACTGTCCGAACTTCTGCACGGAATTCACCTTTTGTACCATACGTACCTGGATATTTTGTCTGCCTCGCACTATTGGAAGAATGAGCATCTGTATCCACGGATGTCGCTGTTTTCTTGCTCGATAAATCGTGCAGTTTAAGATGCCTAATCATGCCCGTTGTATTTTTTGATACATTACGGAGATTTTTACGATAAATGTTGCAAGCAACGTTATCTCCATCCTCCGTAAAGTATTCGTCTTCGAGTATCCGTATTGTTTTGAATAACAACTTTACTCGAATGAAACCTGAGACATACTAGTTACGAGCACAGTGATCGTGTTTGTCTAGCGGTGGCATTCAATTCATAAAACAACAGCGGCGCGGCGTATGTTGTCACAGCCAACTGGCGCGCAGCGGCACACGCCGCCGAGCCGTTTCTCCTGAGCTTCTCGAGAATCGCTTGAGAACTAGAGGCTCGAGAAATTCTCGGTGCGCTCGAGTCGCCACGCCTCGCCATCCCATCACTGCTGTCAGTTACACTCGAACATACAACATTTCACCTGATCAAACATTACAAGACCCAAGAATAAAAAAAAAGGAAAAAAAACCACAGCTTTAGTTTTGGAACTTAATTAGCGGCTGAATGCGCCGTACAATCTCATGCATTGAGTGCAAGAGCACTTTAATTCGAAAACGGATGAAAGCCAATAATTTAAAGCTCAACCAAAATCAGAAATTTCAAAGGCAAAGCCTTATCTCAAAACAGTTCTTTAATTAGGCTTAAGGCCCAAAGAATCTGACACTTTAAGAGCAAAACAACTTAAATTCTAAATCGGCTGAAGGCCCAACACTTAAGACTCAATAACATTAGTTTTAAAAATGCCAAAGGCTTTACATAAAACAGCTCTTAAATTAAGGCTGAAGGCGCAAACCATCTGACACCTTAAGAGCAGAACAACTTTAATTCAAAATCTGGTAGAGGCCATACGATTACAAACAACAAGAACAAACAAGAAAAAGCAGTACACAGAAGGGCGCTCAGAAGTTCTTATGGTCGGCCTGGAATTCAGACACTAACGCTCACCTAGGTGAGACAGGCAGCCGGCCCAACCACTGTCGATCCGACGACAACCCAACCGACAGACAGATAACGGACCCACCTCCGCTTCACCCAACCAGCACACAACAGGGAGTTCAATGGAAAAACGTAGAAGGTATTGGCGCCCACAACCAATTATACATTGAGCAGTCAAACTACACACCATGCTGGACAGCGACAACACGATGAGAAAATACACTGCGTGAAATTACGTCATCGGCCAGGGCAGGTAACCGGAACGTTAACGGCCACAAGGCAGAAGACTCCGCTGGTGCACTTCAATTCAAATAACCAAGTACAGTTAAACTCCACCAGAGGGTGGCTAAAATTTTCCAACTTGAAAACACACGTTGTTGCTCACAGGAATATCCCAACAGCCGATAACGGACTCCAAACGACACAATGTGAACAGTCGTGAGTTACTGGTGGATTAAGTCAAAACTGAACTTTCATGTCCAGGATCGGTGAGCCACGAACCTCGTAGTAATGGGAAGAGCACCACACACTCCGACACCACATAGAGGCAACCAGCGGGCCCGGCCAAACTACGCGCCGCGGAGATTTCCTCGCTGCTCCACGCCAACCGACCAACTGCCCGCACACAGTCCAGCTGGAAACTATAAGCGCCAGGCCAAAGATAGTCCAAGGTGCGGATATCGATACTCACTGATGCTGCCACCCGCGGAAAGAGAGGATAACAGCATAACTGCAATAACCGCGTGAGACTAGACACAGAATACCAACCAAGGTTTAACCAACGCATAGCATGAGCCAGCCACGGCTCACTTACCCTTCTTTATAGGATTTTATTTGTCTGCTAATATTCTGCCTGCGATGATCACTAGAACAGCATGCGTAGATCTGTCTAGGTGTGAAGGAACAGACGCATACGTCGACATAGGAAAAGACGCGTGAGACTAAATACATGTGCCTCTTGTTGCATGACGCAAACACAGCCGGCCGGGGTGGCCGAACGGTTCTAGGCGCTACAGTCTGGAACAACGCGACCGCTACGCTCGCAGGTTCGAATCCTGCCTCTGGTACGGATATGTGTGTTGTCCTTAGGTTAGTTAGGTTTAAGTAGTTCTAAGTTCTGGGGGACTGATGACCTCAGAAGTTAAGTCCCATAGTGCTCAGAGCCATTTCAACCATTTGAACGCAAACACCAGCGCACAGAGACTAGGTGTGAGACGCACAGGTGTAAACATACCTAAGAGGAGGGATCACGTGTCTAACATCAATGCTGCACAGCTCTTTCTATCGCCTCAGTGAGTGCGGACCAATGCTCGTGTAGGAGAGGCAAAGCATGTTGGTTCGCTAACAGCGTGGGGCAAGGAGCTATTAGTTATGAGGCTAGTCTTTCAACCATTAGTCACATACGGGAAATGAATTAGCAACTGTGAATAATGACAAACATCAACTGTAGAATAGAATGACGACAAGAGAATTTGTGCCGGAACGATACTCGAACCCGAATTTCCCTCTTAACGCGAGCGGTCGCCTTACCATTTTGCTATCTGTGCACGACTCACGGCGAAACCAAAACTTCCAAATCTCGTCAACGTTGCGTCTACGGCCTCTACTCGTACATCTATAATTTATATTCCCGTACAGGTCAGACGCTGTACTTGAAAGTCGCTTCCCAGTATCGGCAGCTAAATACGATATTGCAGTGCCTATGTTATTCTGATTAGGATGGTAAGTCCCTTTTGACATGCACACATCCACCACAGCGAAGAACTACAGTTTTTTTTTTGCGTGATGCATGATGCGTGATACCTTAGGAAACAGCGTGACACACTTTAGCTTGCAAACTCATGCGATTCTGTTATCGTCTAGGTTGACCGTGCGACTATAACTGCCACCGGATAGCACTTTTTAATTACTGAAGCTAAGTTGTGCAGTTCTTTTTCCCATTCAGCTAACCTACGATAACGCGTTCGTTAGCTCTGAAGTTATCGTTTACTTCTGACGTCCAGGGAGACTACGGAATCTATAAAAAAGGAAAACTTTGTGTGGCCGTCAATCTACTTGCCCCTAAGCTGGTACCCTGGACCCAGTCGAAGAAGCGAGCTTATGAGGTAAGGATACGTTTTATTCTTCCGTGTGCTGCTGCATCTATGGCCACCGCCGTCCTAGCAATAGGACGCAGTGTAATTCTCAGCCATTTTCTCCTGTATCACATGAAGGCCGCTCTTGTAAGACTGAATGCATATGTCTCAGATAAAACTTGTATTGTCCTTTCGGTTCATTAGTGCAGATTTAGAACACTCTATTTGTGTTATTCTCATTGTCATTAGAGGGGGCTTAAATTCCGAATAGGTATCTAATATCACAAGTAGAATCACATAATTTCAGCCACGGAAAAATCTCTAACGCACAAGGGCTGTTCAATAAGTAACGCAACACTTCTTTCTGAAAGCACGTTGGTTATTTTAAGGATTCACGTACATCACATTATTAGCCACACTTTTGGTTATAAAACTCCATTTTTCAACATAATTTCCGCGCAGTGCGGCGGCCTTACGTCACCTGTATGCCCACATGGTACCAATCTACTGGTCGACGTCGGAGCCAATGTCTTACTGCACCACTAATCTCTGCATGAACTGCTTCCCGTAAGTGCATCCTTCAGTGGGCCAAACAGATTGAAATCAGAAGGTGCGAGATCTGGGCTGTAAAGCTGATAAGGAAATACAGTTCAACGAAGTTCCGTGAGATCCTTTCCAGTGCGCAGACGGGTGTGAAGCCTTGCAATGTCATGGAGAGGCAGAAATTCGTTTGCATATTTGTGGAGACGAACACGCTGAAGTAGTTTCTTCAGTTTCCTGAGCAGAGCACTCCTGTCAGTTGCTCCCAATTTTACCATCTTTACATTTTCACGCTTACTGTAGCCAGTCAGCTAGCAGCAAAACGGAACTATTTGGCTGCCTTGAGAGAGTCACAGATTTTCCTACCAGTTGCTCCTCGAGTTTGCTGATGTGCTTCGACTGGTGACGAAACATTTGTTACCTTAAGAGAGTCATCGTGACTCCTGCCAGTTGCACCCCGTTTTTAGCCACCTTCACATTTCCATGCTTACTGTGGCCAGTCTGCATGCAGTAAAACGCAACTATTTGGCTGCCTTGAGAGAGTCACAATTACTCCTGCCAATTTGCTCCCCGTGTTTCCTGATGTGTTTCGACTGGCGACGAGACATTTGTTACCTTAAGAGAGTCATAGTGACTCCTGTCAGTTGGTCCCCGGTTTTGGCGACCTCCACATTTCCATGCTTACTGTGGCCAGTCAGCCAGCATCAATCCGCAACTACTTGGCTGCCTTAAGAGAGTCACAGTTTTTCCTCCCAGTCTGTTCCTCGAGTTTGCTGATGCGTTTCGACTGCTGACGAGGCATTTGTAACCTTAAGAGAGTCATAGTGACTCCTGGCAATTGCTTTCCGTTTTTAGCCACCTTCACATTTCCGTGCTTACTGTGGTCAGTCCGCCAGCAGCAAAACGCCACTATTTGGCAGCCTTGAGACAGTCACAGTTTTTCCTGCCAGTTTGCTCCTCGCGTTTGCTGCTGTGTTTCGACTGGTTACGAGGCATTTTTTACCTTTTGAGAGCCATAGTGCCTTCTGCCAGTTGCTCTCCATTGTTAGCCACCTTCACATTTCCATACTAGGTGTGGCCAGTCCGCCAGCAGCAAATCGCAACTATTTTGCTGCCTTGAGAGACTCACAGTTTTTCCTGCCATTTTACTCCTCGAGTTTGCTGATGTTTTTCGACTGGTGACGAGGCATTTGTTACCATAAGAGAGTCATAGTAGCTCCTGCCAGTTGCTCCCCGTTTTTAGCCACCTTCAAACTTCCCTGCTTACTGTGGTCAGTCCGCCAGCAGAAAAAAGCAACTATTTGGCACCCTTGATGGAGTCACAGTTATTCCTGCCAGTTTGCTCCCCGCGTTTGTTGATGTGTTTGACTGGTGCCGAGGCACTTGTTACTTTAAGAGAGTCATAGTAACTTCTGCCAGTTGCTCCCTGTTGTTAGGCTCCTTAGAATTTCCATACTTAGTGTGGCCAGTCCGCTAGCAGCAGATCGCAACTATTTGGCTGCCTTGAGAGACTCACTGTTTTTCCTGCCATTCTGGTCCACGAGTTTGCTGATGTTTTTCGACTGGTGACGAGGCATTTGTTACCTTGTTACCTTAAGAGAGTCATAGTGACTCCTGACAATTGCTTCCCGTTTTTAGTCACCTTCACATTTCCTTGATTCCTGTAGCCAGTCCGCCAGCAGCAAAACGCAACTACACTCCCGGAAATGGAAAAAAGAACACATTCACACCGGTGTGTCAGACCCACCATACCTGCTCTGGACACTGCGAGAGGGCTGTACAAGCAATGATCACACGCACGGCACAGCGGACACACCAGGAACCGCGGTGTTGGCTGTCGAATGGCGCTAGCTGCGCAGCATTTGTGCACCGCCGCCGTCAGTGTCAGCCAGTTTGCCGTGGCATACGGAGCTCCATCGCAGTCTTTAACACTGGTAGCATGCCGCGACAGCGTGGACGTGAACCGTATGTGCAGTTGGCGGACTTTGAGTGAGGGCGTATAGTGGGCATGCGGGAGGCCGGGTGGACGTACCGCCGAATTGCTCAACACGTGGGGCGTGAGGTCTCCACAGTACATCGATGTTGTCGCCAGTGGTCGGCGGAAGGTGCACGTGCCCGTCGACCTGGGACCGGACCGCAGCGACGCACGGATGTACGCCAAGACCGTAGGATCCTACGCAGTGCCGTAGGGGACCGCACCGCCACTTCCCAGCAAATTAGGGACACTGTTGCTCCTGGGATATCGGCGAGGACCATTCGCAACCGTCTCCATGAAGCTGGGCTACGGTCCCGCACACCGTTAGGCCGTCTTCCACTCACGCCCCAACATCGTGCAGCCCGCCTCCACTGGTGTCGCGACAGGCGTGAATGGAGGGACGAATGGAGACGTGTCGTCTTCAGCGATGAGAGTCGCTTCTGCCTTGGTGCCAATGATGGTCGTATGCGTGTTTGGCGCCGTGCAGGTGAGCGCCACAATCAGGACTGCATACGACCGAGGCACACAGGGCCAACACCCGGCATCATGGTGTGGGGAGCGATCTCGTACACTGGCCGTACACCACTGGTGATCGTCGAGGGGACACTGAATAGTGCACGGTACATCCAAACCGTCATCGAACCCATCGTTCTACCATTCCTAGACCGGCAAGGGAACTTGCTGTTCCAACAGGACAATGCACGTCCGCATGTATCCCGTGCCACCCAACGTGCTCTAGAAGGTGTAAGTCAACTACCCTGGCCAGCAAGATCTCCGGATCTGTCCCCCATTGAGCATGTTTGGGACTGGATGAAGCGTCGTCTCACACGGTCTGCAAGTCAAGCACGAACGCTGATCCAACTGAGGCGCCAGGTGGAAATGGCATGGCAAGCCGTTCCACAGGACTACATCCAGCATCTCTACGACCGTCTCCATGGGAGAATAGCAGCCTGCATTGCTGCGAAAGGTGGATATACACTGTACTAGTGCCGACATTGTGCATGCCCTGTTGCCTGTGTCTATGTGCCTGTAGTTCTGTTAGTGTGATCATGTGATGTATCTGACCCCAGGAATGTGTCAATAAAGTTTCCCCTTCTTGGGACAATGAATTCACGGTGTTCTTATTTCAATTTCCAGGAGTGTATTTGGCTGCCTTGAGAGAGTCACAGTTTCTCCTGCCAGTTGGTCATCGAGTTTGCTGATGTGTTTCAACTGGTGACGAGGCATTTGTTACCTTATGAGAGTCATAGTGGCTCCTGCCAATTGGTCCCCGTTGTTAGCCACTTTCACATTTCCATGCTTACTGTGGCCAGTCCGCCAGTAGCAAAACGCAACTATTTGGCTGCCTTGAGAGAGTCACAATTACTCCTGCCAATTTGCTCCCCGCGTTTCCTGATGTGTTTCGACTGGCGACGAGGCGTTTGTTACCTTAAGAGAGTCATTGTGACTCCTGTCAGTTGCTCCCCGGTTTTGGCGACCTTCACATTTCCATGCTTACTGTGGCCAGTCAGCCAGCATCAATCCGCAACTACTTGGCTGCCTTAAGAGAGTCACAGTTTTTCCTCCCAGTCTGTTCCTCGAGTTTGCTGATGCGTTTCGACTGCTGACGAGGCATTTGTAACCTTAAGAGAGTCATAGTGACTCCTGGCAATTGCTTTCCGTTTTTAGCCACCTTCACATTTCCGTGCTTACTGTGGTCAGTCCGCCAGCAGCAAAACGTCACTATTTGGCAGCCTTGAGACAGTCACAGTTTTTCCTGCCAGTTTGCTCCTCGCGTTTGCTGCTGTGTTTCGACTGGTTACGAGGCATTTTTTACCTTTTGAGAGCCATAGTGCCTTCTGCCAGTTGCTCTCCATTGTTAGCCACCTTCACATTTCCATACTAGGTGTGGCCAGTCCGCCAGCAGCAAATCGCAACTATTTTGCTGCCTTGAGAGACTCACAGTTTTTCCTGCCATTTTACTCCTCGAGTTTGCTGATGTTTTTCGACTGGTGACGAGGCATTTGTTACCATAAGAGAGTCATAGTAGCTCCTGCCAGTTGCTCCCCGTTTTTAGCCACCTTCAAACTTCCCTGCTTACTGTGGTCAGTCCGCCAGCAGAAAAAAGCAACTATTTGGCACCCTTGATGGAGTCACAGTTATTCCTCCCAGTTTGCTCCCCGCGTTTGTTGATGTGTTTGACTGGTGCCGAGGCACTTGTTACTTTAAGAGAGTCATAGTAACTTCTGCCAGTTGCTCCCCGTTGTTAGGCTCCTTAGAATTTCCATACTTAGTGTGGCCAGTCCGCTAGCAGCAGATCGCAACTATTTGGCTGCCTTGAGAGACTCACTGTTTTTCCTGCCATTCTGGTCCACGAGTTTGGTGATGTTTTTCGACTGGCGACGAGGCGTTTGTTACCTTAAGAGAGTCATAGTGACTCCTGTCAGTTGCTCCCCGGTTTTGGCGACCTTCACATTTCCATGCTTACTGTGGCCAGTCAGCCAGCATCAATCCGCAACTACTTGGCTGCCTTAAGAGAGTCACAGTTTTTCCTCCCAGTCTGTTCCTCGAGTTTGCTGATGCGTTTCGACTGCTGACGAGGCATTTGTAACCTTAAGAGAGTCATAGTGACTCCTGGCAATTGCTTTCCGTTTTTAGCCACCTTCACATTTCCGTGCTTACTGTGGTCAGTCCGCCAGCAGCAAAACGTCACTATTTGGCAGCCTTGAGACAGTCACAGTTTTTCCTGCCAGTTTGCTCCTCGCGTTTGCTGCTGTGTTTCGACTGGTTACGAGGCATTTTTTACCTTTTGAGAGCCATAGTGCCTTCTGCCAGTTGCTCTCCATTGTTAGCCACCTTCACATTTCCATACTAGGTGTGGCCAGTCCGCCAGCAGCAAATCGCAACTATTTTGCTGCCTTGAGAGACTCACAGTTTTTCCTGCCATTTTACTCCTCGAGTTTGCTGATGTTTTTCGACTGGTGACGAGGCATTTGTTACCATAAGAGAGTCATAGTAGCTCCTGCCAGTTGCTCCCCGTTTTTAGCCACCTTCAAACTTCCCTGCTTACTGTGGTCAGTCCGCCAGCAGAAAAAAGCAACTATTTGGCACCCTTGATGGAGTCACAGTTATTCCTCCCAGTTTGCTCCCCGCGTTTGTTGATGTGTTTGACTGGTGCCGAGGCACTTGTTACTTTAAGAGAGTCATAGTAACTTCTGCCAGTTGCTC
Organism: Schistocerca piceifrons; assembly: GCF_021461385.2. Classification (NCBI taxonomy): domain Eukaryota; kingdom Metazoa; phylum Arthropoda; class Insecta; order Orthoptera; family Acrididae; genus Schistocerca; species Schistocerca piceifrons. The sequence goes on along the minus strand of NC_060139.1, from coordinate 931,491,474 downwards.
CCCGTTGTTAGGCTCCTTAGAATTTCCATACTTAGTGTGGCCAGTCCGCTAGCAGCAGATCGCAACTATTTGGCTGCCTTGAGAGACTCACTGTTTTTCCTGCCATTCTGGTCCACGAGTTTGCTGATGTTTTTCGACTGGCGACGAGGCGTTTGTTACCTTAAGAGAGTCATAGTGACTCCTGTCAGTTGCTCCCCGGTTTTGGCGACCTTCACATTTCCATGCTTACTGTGGCCAGTCAGCCAGCATCAATCCGCAACTACTTGGCTGCCTTAAGAGAGTCACAGTTTTTCCTCCCAGTCTGTTCCTCGAGTTTGCTGATGCGTTTCGACTGCTGACGAGGCATTTGTAACCTTAAGAGAGTCATAGTGACTCCTGGCAATTGCTTTCCGTTTTTAGCCACCTTCACATTTCCGTGCTTACTGTGGTCAGTCCGCCAGCAGCAAAACGTCACTATTTGGCAGCCTTGAGACAGTCACAGTTTTTCCTGCCAGTTTGCTCCTCGCGTTTGCTGCTGTGTTTCGACTGGTTACGAGGCATTTTTTAGCTTTTGAGAGCCATAGTGCCTTCTGCCAGTTGCTCTCCATTGTTAGCCACCTTCACATTTGCATACTAGGTGTGGCCAGTCCGCCAGCAGCAAATCGCAACTATTTTGCTGCCTTGAGAGACTCACAGTTTTTCCTGCCATTTTACTCCTCGAGTTTGCTGATGTTTTTCGACTGGTGACGAGGCATTTGTTACCATAAGAGAGTCATAGTAGCTCCTGCCAGTTGCTCCCCGTTTCTAGCCACCTTCAAACTTCCCTGCTTACTGTGGTCAGTCCGCCAGCAGAAAAAAGCAACTATTTGGCACCCTTGATGGAGTCACAGTTATTCCTGCCAGTTTGCTCCCCGCGTTTGTTGATGTGTTTGACTGGTGCCGAGGCACTTGTTACTTTAAGAGAGTCATAGTAACTTCTGCCAGTTGCTCCCCGTTGTTAGGCTCCTTAGAATTTCCATACTTAGTGTGGCCAGTCCGCTAGCAGCAGATCGCAACTATTTGGCTGCCTTGAGAGACTCACTGTTTTTCCTGCCATTCTGGTCCACGAGTTTGCTGATGTTTTTCGACTGGTGACGAGGCATTTGTTACCTTGTTACCTTAAGAGAGTCATAGTGACTCCTGACAATTGCTTCCCGTTTTTAGTCACCTTCACATTTCCTTGATTCCTGTAGCCAGTCCGCCAGCAGCAAAACGCAACTACACTCCCGGAAATGGAAAAAAGAACACATTCACACCGGTGTGTCAGACCCACCATACCTGCTCTGGACACTGCGAGAGGGCTGTACAAGCAATGATCACACGCACGGCACAGCGGACACACCAGGAACCGCGGTGTTGGCTGTCGAATGGCGCTAGCTGCGCAGCATTTGTGCACCGCCGCCGTCAGTGTCAGCCAGTTTGCCGTGGCATACGGAGCTCCATCGCAGTCTTTAACACTGGTAGCATGCCGCGACAGCGTGGACGTGAACCGTATGTGCAGTTGGCGGACTTTGAGTGAGGGCGTATAGTGGGCATGCGGGAGGCCGGGTGGACGTACCGCCGAATTGCTCAACACGTGGGGCGTGAGGTCTCCACAGTACATCGATGTTGTCGCCAGTGGTCGGCGGAAGGTGCACGTGTCCGTCGACCTGGGACCGGACCGCAGCGACGCACGGATGTACGCCAAGACCGTAGGATCCTACGCAGTGCCGTAGGGGACCGCACCGCCACTTCCCAGCAAATTAGGGACACTGTTGCTCCTGGGATATCGGCGAGGACCATTCGCAACCGTCTCCATGAAGCTGGGCTACGGTCCCGCACACCGTTAGGCCGTCTTCCACTCACGCCCCAACATCGTGCAGCCCGCCTCCACTGGTGTCGCGACAGGCGTGAATGGAGGGACGAATGGAGACGTGTCGTCTTCAGCGATGAGAGTCGCTTCTGCCTTGGTGCCAATGATGGTCGTATGCGTGTTTGGCGCCGTGCAGGTGAGCGCCACAATCAGGACTGCATACGACCGAGGCACACAGGGCCAACACCCGGCATCATGGTGTGGGGAGCGATCTCATACACTGGCCGTACACCACTGGTGATCGTCGAGGGGACACTGAATAGTGCACGGTACATCCAAACCGTCATCGAACCCATCGTTCTACCATTCCTAGACCGGCAAGGGAACTTGCTGTTCCAACAGGACAATGCACGTCCGCATGTATCCCGTGCCACCCAACGTGCTCTAGAAGGTGTAAGTCAACTACCCTGGCCAGCAAGATCTCCGGATCTGTCCCCCATTGAGCATGTTTGGGACTGGATGAAGCGTCGTCTCACACGGTCTGCAAGTCAAGCACGAACGCTGATCCAACTGAGGCGCCAGGTGGAAATGGCATTGCAAGCCGTTCCACAGGACTACATCCAGCATCTCTACGACCGTCTCCATGGGAGAATAGCAGCCTGCATTGCTGCGAAAGGTGGATATACACTGTACTAGTGCCGACATTGTGCATGCCCTGTTCCCTGTGTCTATGTGCCTGTAGTTCTGTCAGTGTGATCATGTGATGTATCTGACCCCAGGAATGTGTCAATAAAGTTTCCCCTTCTTGGGACAATGAATTCACGGTGTTCTTATTTCAATTTCCAGGAGTGTATTTGGCTGCCTTGAGAGAGTCACAGTTTCTCCTGCCAGTTGGTCATCGAGTTTGCTGATGTGTTTCAACTGGTGACGAGGCATTTGTTACCTTATGAGAGTCATAGTGGCTCCTGCCAATTGGTCCCCGTTGTTAGCCACTTTCACATTTCCATGCTTACTGTGGCCAGTCCGCCAGCAGCAAAACGCAACTATTTGGCTGCCTTGAGAGAGTCACAATTACTCCTGCCAATTTGCTCCCCGCGTTTCCTGATGTGTTTCGACTGGCGACGAGGCATTTGTTACCTTAAGAGAGTCATAGTGACTCCTGTCAGTTGCTCCCCGGTTTTGGCGACCTTCACATTTCCATGCTTACTGTGGCCAGTCAGCCAGCATCAATCCGCAACTACTTGGCTGCCTTAAGAGAGTCACAGTTTTTCCTCCCAGTCTGTTCCTCGAGTTTGCTGATGCGTTTCGACTGCTGACGAGGCATTTGTAACCTTAAGAGAGTCATAGTGACTCCTGGCAATTGCTTTCCGTTTTTAGCCACCTTCACATTTCCGTGCTTACTGTGGTCAGTCCGCCAGCAGCAAAACGCCACTATTTGGCAGCCTTGAGACAGTCACAGTTTTTCCTGCCAGTTTGCTCCTCGCGTTTGCTGCTGTGTTTCGACTGGTTACGAGGCATTTTTTACCTTTTGAGAGCCATAGTGCCTTCTGCCAGTTGCTCTCCATTGTTAGCCACCTTCACATTTCCATACTAGGTGTGGCCAGTCCGCCAGCAGCAAATCGCAACTATTTTGCTGCCTTGAGAGACTCACAGTTTTTCCTGCCATTTTACTCCTCGAGTTTGCTGATGTTTTTCGACTGGTGACGAGGCATTTGTTACCATAAGAGAGTCATAGTAGCTCCTGCCAGTTGCTCCCCGTTTTTATCCACCTTCAAACTTCCCTGCTTACTGTGGTCAGTCCGCCAGCAGAAAAAAGCAACTATTTGGCACCCTTGATGGAGTCACAGTTATTCCTCCCAGTTTGCTCCCCGCGTTTGTTGATGTGTTTGACTGTTGCCGAGGCACTTGTTACTTTAAGAGAGTCATAGTAACTTCTGCCAGTTGCTCCCCGTTGTTAGGCTCCTTAGAATTTCCATACTTAGTGTGGCCAGTCCGCTAGCAGCAGATCGCAACTATTTGGCTGCCTTGAGAGACTCACTGTTTTTCCTGCCATTCTGGTCCACGAGTTTGCTGATGTTTTTCGACTGGTGACGAGGCATTTGTTACCTTGTTACCTTAAGAGAGTCATAGTGACTCCTGACAATTGCTTCCCGTTTTTAGTCACCTTCACATTTCCTTGATTCCTGTAGCCAGTCCGCCAGCAGCAAAACGCAACTATTTGGTTGCCTTGAGACAGTCAGAGTTATTCCAGCCAGTTGCTTATCGATTTTGCTGACGTGTTTCATTTGGTGACGAGGCATTTGTTACCTTAAGAGAGTCGTAGTGTTTCCTGCCAGTTGCCCCCCGTTTTTAGCCACCTTCTCATTTCCATCCTTACTGTGGCCAGTCCGCCAGCAGCAAAACGCAACTATTTGGCTGCCTTGGGTGAGTCACAGTTTCTCCTGCTAGCTTGCTCCTCGCATTTGCTGTTGTGTTTCGACTACTAACGAGGCATTTATGACTAAGAGAGTCAAAGTGACTCCTGGCAGTTGTATTCCGTTTTTAGCCACCTTCACATTTCCGTGCCTACTGTGGTCGCACCGCCAGCAGAGAAACGCAACTATTTGGCAGCGTTGCGAGAGTCACAGTTTTTCGTGCTAGTTTGCTCCTCACGTTTGCTGTTGTGTTTCGACTGGTGACGGGCCATTTGCAACCTTAAGAGAGTCATAGTGACTCCTGCCAGTTGCTCCCCGGTTTTAGTCACCTTCAGATTTCCATGCTTACTGTGGCCATTCGGCAGCAGCAAAACGCAACTATTTGGCTGCCTTGAGAGAGTCACAGTTACTCCTGCCAGTTGCTCATCGAGTTTGCTGATTTGTTTCGCCTGGTGACGAGGCATTTGTTAAAAGAGTCATTTCGACTCCTGCCAGTTGCCCATAGCTTTTAACTTGCTTCACATTTCCATGCTTACTGTGGCCAGTCCGCTAGCAGCAAAACGCAACTATTTTGCTGCCTTGAGAGAATAACAGTTTTTCCTGCCAGTTTGCTGATGTGTTTCGACTGGAGACGAGCCATTTGTTACCTTAAGAGAGTCATAGTGACTGCTGCCTGTTGCTCCCGTTACTAGCCACCTTAGCATTTCCGTCCTTACTGTGGCGAGTCCGTCAGCAGCAAAACGCAACTATTTGGCTGTCTTTAGAGAGTCACAGTTTTTCCTGCTAGTATGCTCCTCGAGTTTGCTGGTGTGTTTTGGCTGGTGACGAGGCATTTGTTACATTAAGAGAGTCATAGTGATTCCTGCCAGTTGCTCCCCGTTTTTAGTCACCTTCACATTTCCATGCTTACTGTGGCCAGTCCGCCAGCAGCAAAACGCAACTATTTGGCTGCCTTTAGAGAGTCACAGTTTTTCCTGCTAGTATGCTCCTCGAGTTTGCTGGTGTGTTTCGGCTTGTGACGAGGTATTTGTTACCTTAAGAGAGTCATAGTGACTCCTGCCAGTTGCACCCCGTTTTTAGTCACCTTCATATTTCCATGCGTACTGTGGCCAGCCCGCCAGCAGCAAAACGCAACTATTTGGCTGTCTTTAGAGAGTCACAGTTTTTCCTGCTAGTATGCTCCTCGAGTTTGCTGGTGTGTTTCTGCTGGTGACGAGGCGTTTGTTACCGTAAGAGAGTCATAGAGACTCCTGCCAGTTGCTCCCCGTTTTTAGTCACCTTCACATTTCCATGCTTACTGTGGCCAGTCCGCCAGCAGCAAAACGCAACTATTTGGCTGCCTTTAGAGAGTCACAGTTTTTCCTGCTAGTATGCTCCTCGAGTTTGATGGTGTGTTTCGGCTGGTGACGAGGCATTCGTTACCTTAAGAGAGTCATAGTGATTGCTGCCAGTTGCCACCCATTTTTAGCCACCTTTTCATTTCCATGCTTACTGTGGTCAACCGCCAGCGGAAAAACTAAACTGTTTGGCAGCCATGAGAGAGTAACAGTTTTTCCTGCCAGTTGCTCCTCGAAGTTGCTGATGTGTTACGCCTGGTGATGATGCATTTCTTAAGATAGTCATAAAAACTCCTGCCAGATGCTCCTAATATTTAGACACCGTCACATTTCCATGCTTACTGTGGCCAGTCCTCCAGCAGCAATACTCAACTATATGGCTGCCTTGAGAGAGTCACAGTTTCTCCTGCCAGTTTGCTCCTCGAGTTTGCTGATGTGCTTCGCCTGGTGACGTGGCATTTGTTACCTTAAGAGAGTCGTAGTGACTCCTGCCAGTTGCTCACTGTTGTTAGCCACTTTCACATTTCAATGCTTACTGTGGCCAGTCCGCCAGCAGCAACACTCAACAATTTGGCTGCCGTGTGAGAGTCACAGTTATTCCTGCCAGTTTGCTCCTCCAATTTGCTGATGTGTTTCGACTGGTGATGAGGCATTTGTCACCTTAAGAGAGTCTTAGTGACTCCTGTCTGTTGCTCCCCGTTTTTAGCCACCTACACATTTCCATGCTTACTGCGGTCAGTCCGCCAGCTGAAAAACGCAACTATTTTACAGCCTCGAGAGAGCAACAGTTTTTCCTGCCACTTTGCTCCGCGTGATTGCTGATGTGATTCGGCTGGTGACAAGGCTTGTGTAACCTTAAGAGAGTCATAGTAACTCCTGCCAGTTGCTCCCCGTTTTCAGTCACCATCACATTTCCATGCTTATTGCGGCCACTTCGCCAGCATAACAACGCAACTATTAGGCAGCCTTGAGAGAGTCACAGTTATTCCTGCCAGTTGCTCATCGAGTTTGCTGATGTGTTTCGACTGGGCACCAGGCATTTGTTACCTTAAGAGAGTCATAGTGACTCCGGCCATTTGCTCCCCGTTTTTAGCCACCTTCACACTCCCATGCTCACTGTGGCCAGTCCGCCAGCAGCAAAACGCAACTATTTGGTTGCCTTGAAAGAGTCACAGTTATTCCTTCCAGTTGCTCATCGACTATGAGGTTGTGTTTCGTCTGGTGACGAGGCATTTGTTACCTTAAGAGACTCATTGTGACCCCTGCCTGTTGCTCCGGTTACTAGCCACCTTCACATTTCCGTGCTTACTGTGGCCAGTCCGTCAGCAGCAAAACGCAACTATTTGGTTGCCTTTAGAGAGTCACAGTTTTTCCTGCTAGTATGCTCCTCGAGTTTGCTGGTGTGTTTCGACTGGAGACGAGGCATTTGTATCCTTAAGAGAGTCATAGTGACTCCTGCCAGTTGATTCCCCGTTTTTAGTCACCTTCAGATTTCCATGCTTACTGTGGCCACTCCGCCAGCAGCAAAACGCAACTATTTGGCTGCCTTTAGAGAGTCACAGTTTTTCCTGCTAGTATGCTCCTCGAGTTTGCTGGTGTGTTTCTTCTGGTGATGAGGCATTTGTTACCTTAAGAGAGTCATAGTGACTCCTGCCATTTGCTCCCCGTTTTTAGCCACCTTCACACCCCCATGCTCACTGTGGGCAGTCCGCCAGCAGCAAAACGCAACTATTAGGTTCCTTGAGAGAGTCACAGTTATTCCTTCCAGTTGCTCATCGACTATGCGGTTGTGTTTCGTCTGGTGACGAGGCATTTGTTACCTTAAGAGAGTCATTGTGACCCATGCCTGTTGCTCCCGTTACTAGCCACCTTCACATTTCAGTGCTTACTGTGGCCAGTCCGTCAGCAGCGAAACGCAACTATTTGGTTGCCTTTAGAGAGTCACAGTTTTTCCTGCTAGTATGCTCCTCGAGTTTGCTGGTGTGTTTCGGCTGGTGACGTGGCATTTGTTACCTTAAGAGAGTCATAGTGACTCCTGCCATTTGCTCCCCGTTTTTAGCCACTTTCACACTCCCAAGCTCACTGTGGCCAGTCCGCCAGCAGCAAAACGCAACTATTTGGTAGCCTTGAGAGAGTCACAGTTATACCTTCCAGTTGCTCATCGACTATGCGGTTGTGTTTCGTCTGGTGACGAAGCATTTATTACCTTAAGAGAGTCATAGTGACCCTTGCCTGTTGCTCCCGTTACTAGCCACCTTCACATTTCCGTGCTTACTGTGGCCAGTCCGTCAGCAGCAAAACGCAACTATTTGGTTGCCTTTAGAGAGTCACAGTTTTTCCTGCTAGTATGCTCCTCGAGATTGCTGGTGTGTTTCGTCTGGTGACGAGGCATTTGTTACCTTAAGAAAGTCATTGTGACCCCTGCCTGTTGCTCCCGTTACTAGCCACCTTCACATTTCCGTGCTGACTGTGGCCAGTCCGCCAGCAGCAAAACGCAACTATTTGGTTGCCTTGAGAGAGTCACAATTTTTCCTGCCAGTTGGTCATCGAGTTTGGTGATGTGTTTCGACTGGAGACGAGGCATTTGTTACCTTAAGAGAGTCATAGTGACTCCTGAGAGTTGCTCCCCATTTATAGTCACCTTCACATTTCCATGCTTACTGTGGCCAGTCCGCCAGCAGCAAAACGCAACTATTTGGCCGCCTTTAGAGAGTCACAGTTTTTCCTGCTAGTATGTTCCTCGAGTTTACTGGTGTGTTTCGGCTTGTGACGAGGAATTTGTTATCTTAAGAGAGTCATAGTGACTCCTGCCAGTTGCTCCCCGTTTTTAGTCACCTTCACATTTCCATGCTTAATGTGGCCACTCCGCTAGCAGCAAAACGCAACTATTTGGCTGCCTTTAGAGAGTCACAGTTTTTCCTGCTAGTATGCCCCTCGAGTTTGCTGGCGTGTTTCGTCTGGTGACGAAGCATTTGTTACCTTAAGAGAGTCATTGTGACCCCTGCCTGTTGCTCCCGTTACTAGCCACCTTCACATTTCCGTTCTTACTGTGGCCAGACCGTCAGAAGCAAACGCAACTATTTGGTTGCCTTTAGAGAGTCACTGTTTTTCCTGCTAGTATGCTCCTGGAGTTTGCTGGTGTGTTTCGGTTGGTGACGAGGCATTTGTATCCTTAAGAGAGTCATAGTGACTCCTGCCATTTGCTCCCCGTTTTTAGCCACCTTCACACCCCCATGCTCACTGTGGGCAGTCCGCCAGCAGCAAAACGCAACTATTTGGTTCCTTGAGAGAGTCACAGTTATTCCTTCCAGTTGCTCATCGACTATGCGGTTGTGTTTCGTCTGGTGAAGAGGCATTTGTTACCTTAAGAGAGTCATTGTGACCCCTGCCTGTTGCTCCCGTTACTAGCCACCTTCACATTTCAGTGCTTACTGTGGCCAGTCAGTCAGCAGCAAAACGCAACTATTTGGTTGCCTTGAGAGAGTCACAATTTTTCCTGCCAGTTGGTCATCGAGTTTGGTGATGTGTTTCGCAGGAGACGATGCATTTGTTACCTTATAGAGTCACAGTGACTCCTGCCAGTTGCTCCCGTTACTAGCCATTTTCACATTTCCGTGCTTACTGTGGCCAGTCCGCCAGCAGCAAGACGCAACTATTTGGCTGCCTGTAGAGAGTCACAGTTTTTCCTGCTAGTATGCTCCTCGAGTTTGCTGGTGTGTTTCGGCTGGTGACGAGGCATTTGTTACCTTAAGAGAGTCATAGTGACTCATGCCAGTTACTCCCCGTTTTTAGTCACCTTCACATTTCCATGCTTACTGTGGCCAGTCCGCCAGCAGCAAAACGCAACTATTTGGCTGCCTTTAGAGAGTCACAGTTTTTCCTGCTAGTATGCTCCTCGAGTTTGCTGGTGTGTTTCGGCTGGTGACGAGGCATTTGTTACTTTAAGAGAGTCATAGTGACTCCTGCCAGTTGCTCCCGGTTTTTAGTCACCTTCACATTTGCATGCTTACTGTGGCCAGTCCGCCAAAAGCAAAACGCAACTGTTTGGCTGCCTTTAGAGAGTCACAGTTTTTCCTGCTAGTATGCTCCTCGAGTTTGCTGGTGTGTTTCGGCTGGTGACGAGGCATTTGTTACCTTAAGAGAGTCATGGTGACTCCTGCCATTTGCTCCCCGTTTTTAGCCACCTTCACACTCCCATGCTCACTGTGGCCAGTCCGTCAGCAGCAAAACGCAGCTATTTGGTTGCCTTGAGAGAGTCACAGTTATTCCTTCCAGTTGCTCATCGACTATGCGGTTGTGTTTCGTCTGGTGACGAGGCATTTCCTACCTTAAGAGAGTCATTGTGACCCCTGCCTGTTGCTCCCGTTACTAGCCACCTTCACATTTCCGTGCTTACTGTGGCCAGACCGTCAGCAGTAAATCGCAACTATTTGGTTGCCTTTAGAGAGTCACAGTTTTTCCTGCTAGTATGCTCCTCGAGTTTGCTGGTGAGTTTCGGCTGGTGACGACGCATTTGATTCCTTAAGAGAGTCATAGTGACACCTGCCATGTGCTCCCCGTTTTTATTCACCTTAACACTCCCATGCTCACTGTGGCCACTCCGCCATCAGCAAAACGCAACTATTTGGTTGCCTTGAGAGAGTCACAGTTATGCCTTCCAGTTGCTCATCGACTATGCGGTTGTGTTTCGTCTGGTGACGAGGCATTTGTTACCTTAAGAGAGTCATTGTGACCCCTGCCTGTTGCTCCCGTTACTAGCCACCTTCACATTTCCGTGCTTACTGTGGCCAGTCCGTCAGCAGCAAAACGCAACTTTTTGGTTGCCTTTAGAGAGTCACAGTTATTCCTTCCAGTTGCTCATCGACGATGTGGTTGTGTTTCGTCTGGTGACGAGGCATTTCTTACCTTAAGAGAGTCATTGTGACCCGTGCCAGTTGCTCCCGTTACTAGCCACCTTCACATTTCAGTGCTTACTGTGGCCAGTCCGCCAGCACCAAGACGCAACTATTTGGCTGCCCTGAGAGAGTCACAGTTTTTCCTGCTAGTATGCTCCTCGAGTTTGCTGGTGTATTTCGACTGGTGACGAGGCATTTGTTACCTTAAGAGAGTCATAGTGACTCCTGCCAGTTACTCCCCGTTTTTAGTCACCTTCACATTTCCATGCTTACTGTGGCTAGTCCGCCAGCAGAAAAACGCAACTATTTGGCTGCCTTTAGAGAGTCACAGTTTTTCCTGCTAGTATGCTCCTCGAGTTTGCTGGTGTGTTTCGGCTGGTGACGAGGCATTGGTTACTTTAAGAGAGTCATAGTGACTCCTGCCAGTTGCTCCCGGTTTTTAGTCACCTTCACATTTCCATGCTTACTGTGGGCAGTCCGCCAAAAGCAAAACGCAACTGTTTGGCTGCCTTTAGAGAGTCACAGTTTTTCCTGCTAGTATGCTCCTCGAGTTTGCTGGTGTGTTTCGGCTGGTGACGAGGCATTTGTTACCTTAAGAGAGTCATGGTGACTCCTGCCATTTGCTCCCCGTTTTTAGCCACCTTCACACTCCCATGCTCACTGTGGCCAGTCCGTCATTAGCAAAACGCAACTATTTGGTTGCCTTGAGAGAGTCACAGTTATTCCTTCCAGTTGCTCATCGACTATGCGGTTGTGTTTCGTCTGGTGACGAGGCATTTCTTACCTTAAGAGAGTCATTGTGACCCCTGCCTGTTGCTCCCGTTACTAGCCACCTTCACATTTCCGTGCTTACTGTGGCCAGACCGTCAGCAGCAAAACGCAACTATTAGGTTGCCTTTAGAGAGTCACAGTTTTTCCTGCTAGTATGCTCCTCGAGTTTGCTGGTGAGTTTCGGCTGGTGACGAGGCATTTGATTCCTTAAGAGAGTCATAGTGACTCCTGCCATTTGCTCCCCGTTTTTAGCCACCTTCACACTCCCATGCTCACTGTGGCCAGTCCGCCAGCAGCAAAACGCAACTATTTGGTTGCCTTGAGAGAGTCACAATTTTTCCTGCCAGTTGGTCATCGAGTTTGGTGATGTGTTTCGACTGGAGACGAGGCATTTGTTACCTTAAGAGAGTCATAGTGACTCCTGCCTGTTGCTCCCGTTACTAGCCACCTTCACATTTCCGTGCTTACTGTGGCCAGTCCGTCAGCAGCAAAACGCAACTATTTGGTTGCCTTGAGAGAGTCACAATTTTTCCTGCCAGTTGGTCATCGAGTTTGGTGATGTGTTTCGACTGGAGACGAGGCATTTGTTACCTTAAGAGAGTCATAGTGACTCCTGCCTGTTGCTCCCGTTACTAGCCACCTTCACATTTCCGTGCTTACTGTGGCGAGTCCGCCAGCAGCAAAACGCAACTATTTGGCTACCTTTAGAGAGTCACAGTTTTTCCTGCTAGTATGCTCCTCGAGTTTGCTTGTGTGTTTCGGCTGGTGACGAGGCATTTGTTACCTTAAGAGAGTCGTAGTGACTCGTGCCAGTTGCTCCCCGTTATAGCCACCTTCACATTTCCGTGCTTAGTGTGGCCAGTCCGTCAGCAGCAAAACGCAACTATTTGTTTGCCTTGAGAGAGTCACAATTTTTCCTGCCAGCTGGTCATCGAGTTTGGTGATGTGTTTAGACTTCAGAAGAGGCATTTGTCACCTTAAGAGAGTCATAGTGACTCCTGCCAGTTGCTCCCCGTTTTTAGTCACCTTCTCATTTCCATGCTTACTGTGGCCAGTCCGCCAGCAGCAAAACGCATCTATTTGGCTGCCTTTAGAGAGTCACAGTTTTTCCTGCTAGTATGCTCCTCGAGTTCACTGGTGTGTTTCGACTGGTGACGAGGCATTTGTTACCTTAAGAGAGTCATAGTGACTCCTGCCAGTTGCTCCCCGTTTTTAGTCACCTTCACATTTCCATGCTTACTGTGGCCAGTCCGCCAGCAGCCAAACGCAACTATTTGGCTGCCTTTAGAGAGTCACAGTTTTTCCTGCTAGTATGCTCCTCGAGTTTGCTGGTGTGTTTCGTCTGGTGACGAGGCATTTGTTACCTTAAGACAGTCATTGTGACCCCTGCCTGTTGCTCCCGTTACTAGCCACCTTCACATTTCAGTGCTTACTGTGGCCAGTCCGTCAGCAGCAAAACGCAACTATTTGTTTGCCTTTAGAGAGTCACAGTTTTTCCTGCTAGTATGCTCCTCGAGTTTGCTGGTGTGTTTCGGCTGGTGACGAGGTATTTGTTGCCTTAAGAGAGTCGTAGTGACTCCTGCCAGTTGCTCCCGTTACTAGCCACCTTCACATTTCCGTGCTTACTGTGGCCAGTCCGTCAGCAGCAAAACGCAACTATTTCGTTGCCTTGAGAGAGTCACAATTTTTCCTGCCAGTTGGTCATCGAGTTTGGTCATGTGTTTCGACTGGAGACGAGGCATTTGTTACCTTAAGAGAGTCATAGTGCCTCCTGCCAGTTGCTCCCCGTTTTTAGTCACCTTCACATTTCCATGCTTACTGTGGCCAGTCCGCCAGCAGCAAAACGCAACTATTTGGCTACCTTTAGAGAGTCACAGTTTTTCCTGCTAGTATGCTCCTCGAGTTTGCTGGTGTGTTTCGGCTGGTGACGAGGCATTTGTTACCTTAAGAGAGTCATAGTGACTCCTGCCAGTTGCTCCCCGTTTTTAGCCATCTTCACATTTCCGTGCTTACTGTGGCCAGTCCGTCAGCACCAAAACGCAAGTATTTGGTTGCCTTGAGAGAGTCACAACTTTTCCTGCCAGTTGGTCATCGAGTTTGGTGATGTGTTCGACTGGAGACGAGGCATTTGTCACCTTAAGAGAGTCATAGTGACTCCTGCCAGTTGCTCCCGTTATTAGCCACCTTCACATTTCCGTGCTTACTGTGGCCAGTCCGCCAGCAGCAAAACGCAACTACTTGGCTGCCTTTAGAGAGTGACAGTTTTTCCTGCTAGTATGCTCCTCGAGTTTGCTGGTGTGTTTCGGCTGGTGACGAGGCATTTGTTACCTTAAGAGAGTCATAGTGACTCCTGCCAGTTGCTCCCGTTACTAGCCACCTTCACATTTCCGTGCTTACTGTGGCCAGTCCGTCAGCAGCAAAACGCAACTATTTGGTTGGCTTGAGAGAGTCACAATTTTTCCTGACAGTTGGTCATCGAGTTTGGTGATGTGTTTCTACTGGAGACGAGGCATTTGATACCTTAAGAGAGTCATAGTGACTCCTGCCAGTTGCTCCCCGTTTTTAGTCACCTTCACATTTCCATGCTTACTGTGGCCAATCCGCCAGCAGCAAAACGCAACTATTTGGCTGCCTTTAGAGAGTCACAGTTTTTCCTGCTAGTATGCTCCTCGAGTTTGCTGGTGTGTTTCGGCTGGTGACGAGGGATTTGTTACCTTAAGAGGGTCATAGAGACTCCTGCCAGTTGCTCACCGTTTTAGCCACCTTCACATATCCGTGCTTACTGTGGCCAGTCCGTCAGCAGCAAAACGCAAGCATTTGGTTGCCTTGAGACAGTCACAATTTTTCCTGCCAGTTGGTCATCGAGTTTGGTGATGTGTTTCGACTGGAGACTTGGCATTTGTTACCTTAAGAGAGTCATAGTGACTCCTGCCAGTTGCTCCCGTTACTAGCCACCTTCACATTTCCGTGCTTACTGTGGCCAGTCCGCCAGCAGCAAAACGCAACTATTTGGCTGCCTTTAGAGAGTCACAGTTTTTCCTGCTAGTATGCTCCTCGAGTTTGCTGGTGTGTTTCGGCTGGTGACGAGGCGTTTGTTACCTTAAGAGAGTCATTGTGACCCCTGCCAGTTGCTCACGTTACTAGCCACCTTCACATTTCCGTGCTCACTGTGGCCTGTCCGTCAGCAGCAAAACGCAACTGTTTGGTTGCCTTGAGAGAGTCACAATTTTTCCTGCCAGTTGGTCATCGAGTTTGGTGATGTGTTTCGACTGGAGACTTGGCATTTGTTACCTTAAGAGAGTCATAGTGACTCCTGCCAGTTGCTCCCCGTTTTTAGTCACCTTCACATTTCCATGCTTACTGTGGCCAGTCCGCCAGCAGCAAAACGCAACTATTTGGCTGCCTTTAGAGAGTCACAGTTTTTCCTGCTAGTATGCTCCTCGAGTTTGCTGGTGTGTTTCGGCTGCTGACGAGGCATTTGTTACCTTAAGAGATTCATAGTGACTCCTGCCAGTTGCTCCCCGTTTTTAGTCACCTTCACATTTCCGTGCTTACTGTGACCAGTCCGTCAACAGCAAAACGCAACTATTTGCTTGCCTTGAGAGAGTCACAATTTTTCCCGCCAGTTGGTCATCGAGTTTGGTGATGTGTTTCGACTGGAGACGAGTCATTTGTTACCATAAGAGAGTCATAATGATTCCTTCCAGTTGCTCCCTGTTTCTAGCCACCTTCCCATTTCCATGCTTACTGTGGCCAGTCCGTCAGCAGCAAAACGCAACTATGTGGCTGCCTTTAGAGGGTCACAGTTTTTCCTGCTAGTATGCTTCTCGAGTTTGCTGGTGTGTTTCGACTGGAGACGAGGCATTTGTTACCTTAAGAGAGTCATAGTGACTCCTGCCAGTTGCTCCCCGTTTTTAGTCACCTTCACATTTCCATGCTTACTGTGGCCAGTCCGTCAGCAGCAAAACGCAACTATTTGGTTGCCTAGAGAGAGTCACAATTTTTCCTGCCAGTTGGTCATAGAGTTTGGTGATGTGTTTCGACTGGAGACGAGGCATTTGTTACCGTAAGAGAGTCATAATGATTCGTTCCAGTTGCTCCCTGTTTCTAGCCACCTTTCCATTTCCATGCTCACTGTGGCCAGTCAGCCAGCAGCAAAACGCAACTATTTGGTTGCCTAGACAGAGTCACAGTTATTCCTTCCAGTTGCTCATCGACTATGCGGTTGTGTTTCGTCTGGTGACGAGGCATTTGTTACCTTAAGAGAGTTCTTGTGACCCCTGCCTGTTGCTCCCGTTACTAGCCACCTTCACATTTTCGTGCTTACTGTGGCCAGTCCGTCAGCAGCAAAACGCGACTATTTGGTTGCCTTTAGAGAGTCACAGTTTTTCCTGCTAGTATGCTCCTCGAGTTTGCTGGTGAGTTTCGGCTGGTTACGAGTCCTTTGTTACCTTAAGAGAGTCGTAGTGACTCCTGCCATTTGCTCCCCGTTTTTAGCCACCTTCACACTCCCATGCTCACTGTGGCCAGTCCGCCAGCCGCAAAACGCAACTATTTGGTTGCCTTGAGAGAGTCACAGTTATTCCTTCCAGTTGCTCATCGACTATGCGGTTGTGTTTCGTCTGGTGACGAATCATTTGTTACCTTCAGAGAGTCATTGTGACCCCTGCCTGTTGCTCCCGTTACTAGCCACCTTCACATTTCCGTGCTTACTGTGGCCAGTCCGTCAGCAGCAAAACGCGACTATTTGGTTGCCTTTAGAGAGTCACAGTTTTTCCTGCTAGTATGCTCCTCGAGTTTTGCTGGTGTGTTTCGGCTGGTGACGAGGCCTTTGTTACCTTAAGAGAGTCATAGTGACTCCTGCCAGTTGTTCACCGTTTTTAGCCACCTTCACACTCCCATGCACACTGTGGCCAGTCCGCCAGCCGCAAAACGCAACTATTTGGTAGCCTTGAGAGAGTCACAGTTATTCCTTCCAGTTTCTCATCGACTATGCGGTTGTGTTTCGTGTGGTGACGAGGCATTTGTTACCTTAAGAGAGTCATTCTGACCCCTTCCTGTTGCTCCCGTTTCTAGCCACCTTCACATTTCAGTGCTTACTGTGGCCAGTCCGTCAGCAGCAAAACGCAACTATTTGGTTGCCTTTAGAGAGTCACAGTTTTTCCTGCTACTATGCTCCTCGAGTTTGCTGGTGTGTTTCGGCTGGTGACGAGGCATCTGTTACCTTATGAGAGTCATAGTGACTCCTGCCATTTGCTCCCCGTTTTTAGCCACCTTCAGACTCTCATGCTCACTGTGGCCAGTCCGCCAGCAGCAAAACGCAACTATTTGGTTGCCTTGAGAGAGTCACAGTTATTCCTTCCAGTTGCTCATCGACTATGCGGTTGTGTTTCGTCTGGTGACGAGGCTTTTGTTACCTTAAGAGAGTCATTGTGACCTCTGCCTGTTGCTCCCGTTACTAGCCACCTTCACATTTCGGTGCTTACTGTGGCCAGTCCGTCAGCAGCAAAAAGCAACTATTTGGTTGCCTTGAGAGAGTCACAGTTTTTCCTGGCAGTTGGTCATCGAGTTTGGTGATGTGTTTCGACTGGAGACGAGGCATTTGTTACCTTAAGAGAGTCATAGTGACTCCAGCCAGTTGCTCCCCGTTTTTAGTCACCTTCACATTTCCATGCTTACTGTGGCCAGTCCACCAGCAGCAAAACGCAACTATTTGGCTGCCTTTAGAGAGTCACAGTTTTTCCTGCTAGTATGCTCCTCGAGTTTGCTGGTGTGTGTCGGCTGGTGACGAGGCATTTGTTACCTTAAGAGAGTCATAGTGACTCCTGCCAGTTGCTCCCCGTTTTTAGTCACCTTCACATTTCCATGCTTACTGTGGCCAGTCCGGCAGCAGCAAAACGCAACTATTTGGCTGCCTTGAGAGAGTCAGAGTTAGTCCTTACAGTTGCTCATTAACTATGCGGATGTGTTTCGACTGGTGACGAGGCATTTGTTACCGAAAGAGAGTCATAATGATTCCTTCCAGTTGCTCCCTGTTTCTAGCCACCTTCCCATTTCCATGCTTACTGTGGCCAGTCCGCCAGCAGCAAAACGCAACTATTTGACAGCCTTGAGAGAGTCACAGTTTTTCCTGCCAGTTGCTCGTCGAGTTTGCTGATGTGTTTCGACTGGGGACGAGGCATTTGTTACCTTAAGAGATTCATAGTGACTCCTACCATTTGCTCCCCGATTTTAGCCACCTTCACACTCCCAAGCTCACTGTGGCCAGTCCGCCAGCAGCAAAACGCAACTATTTGGTTGCCTTGAGAGAGTCACAGTTATTCCTTCCAGTTGCTCATCGACTATGCGGTTGTGTTTCGTCTGGTGACGAGGCATTTGTTACCTTATGAGAGTCATTGTGACCCCTGCCTGTTGCTCCCGTTACTAGCCACCTTCACATTTCCGTGCTTACTGTGGCCAGTCCGTCAGCAGCAAAACGCAACTATTTGGTTGCCTTGAGGGAGTCACAATTTTTCCTGCCAGTTGGTCATCGAGTTTGGTGATGTGTTTCGACTGGAGACGAGGCATTTGTTACATTAAGAGAGTCATAGTGACTCCTGCCAGTTGCTCCCCGTTTTTAGTCACCTTCACATTTCCATGCTTACTGTGGCCAGTCCGCCAGCAGCAAAACGCAACTATTTGGCTGCCTTTAGAGAGTCACAGTTTTTCCTGCTAGTATGCTCCTCGAGTTTGCTGGTGTGTTTCGGCTGGTGACGAAACATTTGTTACCTTAAGAGAGTCATAGTGACTCCTGCCAGTTGCTCCCCGTTTTTAGTCACCTTCACATTTCCATGCTTACTGTGGCCAGTCCGCCAGCAGCAAAACGCAACTATTTGGCTGCCTGTAGAGAGTCACAGTTTTTCCTGCCAGCTGCTCCTCGAGTTTGCCGATGGGTTTCGTTTGGTGACGAAGCATTTGCTACCCTAAGAGATTCATAGTTACTCCTGCCAGTTGCTTCCCGTTTTTTGCCACCTTCAGATTTTCAAGCTCTCTGTGGCCAGTCCACTAGAAGCAATTCGCAACTATTTGGCTGTCTTACGAGAGCCACAGTTAGTCCTGCTAGTTACTCCTACCATTGTCGATGCGACGACAACCTAAACGACAGACAGTCAACGCATCCATCGAGAAGCTATCCTCCGCTTTAATCGACGAGCACACAACAGGGAGTTCAATGGAACGACGTAGGGGAATGACCTCAAGCAGAGTAACCTCTTCAGAGTCCGAGAAGACCGTCGCCATGAATTCACCTGAAGAGAGTTCGAGATTGAACTTTTTCATCGGACGGGAGGTGGTATGGCGCCACTTCAAGGACTGCCGTATTGTTTCAGGTTCGAAGTGATGAACCCATAGCAGTTCGCCTTTGGGGAAGTTCGACAATAAAGTCTCACTAACAGCCACGTAACGAGAATGAAATTCCACGTTGATGGTCCTTCGTTGCTTTTAATGGTCTTCCGCTAGACGGTCAGAAAGTTAAGGGCTCACACGTTAGAGTTCCCTAACTGGTGGATGATTGTGTAAGTTCTGCGAACAGAGACGTCTAGTTGAGCAGCGAGGAGCTTGACTGTGATCCTTCGATCACATCGAATGAGAGTGTCCGCACGTTTCGGCACTGTAGGAGTGACCGCCCTATGCGGCCTGCCAGCGCGCGATACTCGCCCAACGACTCACGGTACTTTTGCCCAATGACAGGGATCCGTAGGAATTCAGCAAGAGCCTGTGAATATCTGCAACGCTCCGGTTTTCCGCCAAAATAAACTCGATGACAGCTCTCAACACGCCCCAGTTACAGATGCCATTTTGAAGGGTACGTGTAGTGTCACCAGCCATGGGAACTTGATGAAACTATAGGATCCGAAATGGGAACATTACACAATGTCCCGCAACAAAAACCTCTTTCTTTCAACTGAAATTGGCTGAAAAAGAATGTATTGCGTTACTTATCGAAAGGCCCTTGTATTTATGCATACCGATTTCAATGTTCTGCTCCTTGTTTACAAAACGTATTTGTATGAGTGATTAAGAAATAATATCGTTTTCTGTTTACCCTGGTGGAATTCGAAAGCATTAATCCATGAAGCAGAATGCTGATATTTATAAAACTTTGTGGAGATTTTCAGGTAGTAACAGATCCCATTCAGGAATCACCAGTCTCTGAGCACTATGCGACTTAACATCTGAGGTCATCAGTCTCCTAGAACTACTTAAACCTAACTAACCTAAGGACATCACACACATCCATGTCCGAGACAGGATTCGAACGTGCTACCGTAGCAGCACCGCGGTTCTGGACTGAAGCGCCAAGAACCGCTGAGCCACAACGGCCGGTGACGTCCGTCATCAACATCAGTGTGTGATGTGACTCATACAGGCACTTTGAAGTTCTTGGAGGACGAGGAGGAGATTAGTGTTTAACGTCCCGTCGACAACGAGGTCATTAGAGACGCAGCTCAAGCCTGGGTGAGGGAAGGATGGGGAAGGAAATCGGCCGTGCCCTTTCAAAGGAACCATCCCGGCATTTGCCTGAAGCGATTTAGGGAAATCACGGAAAACCTAAATCAGGATGGCCGGAGGCGGGATTGAACCGTCGTCCTCCCGAATGCTAAAGTTCTTGTATTCGTTGTTAGTCCATTGTTGGTTACACAAGTGGACGGGACTCGCTCAGAAAGGGGAGCGAGTACTCGAGTTCACGGGTATAACCGCGGACTCGTGGCATTACCGCTACAGGCACAAACTTTTTGAAGAAATTTCCGCCGTTACAGTGTAAATTATTTTTCATTTATTTCACTCAACCATGGCTTCAGATTTATAGACATTCTGAAGTGCAAGCTGCTATGTCACTAAACGTCTGACGTGCCTAAATGACATAAGCAACCATTGGACATAATGACTGATCGGTTAGCAATGAATATTGTTCTATTTACATATTTACAGACGCGTGCGCACACACACACACACACACACACACACACATATATATATATATATATATATATATATATATATATATATATATACATATATATATATATATATATATATATATATATATATATATATATAAATGTGTGTGTGTGTGTGTATGTATTGGTTGGCACTTTAATAGTGGCAACTACTTATTTACAGCTCGTGCAAAATAGATAAGTGTTTCAATGTTTTACTGACCTTCAAAGTAGTCACCAGCATTGTGTATAACCCGTTGCCATCGATCTGGAAAACGTAGGATAGTCTTAGCCGTGCCACTTGTGTTAACAGTTCGAGACGCGCGGTCTATTGCCCGACGAATTTGTAGCAGTTGTGAAGCGAATGCCGTGAAGTGTTTCCTTCAGTTTAGAAATCGAGTTGAACTTACGAGGGTTTAAGTCAGGCGAGTGCAGTAGGTGGTATAGCACTTAGCAGCCCCATCAGTCTAACAAATCAGTAACAGGTTGAACTGTACGTGCTTGAGCATTGTCCTGCGAAATGATGGTCAGGTCCTGCAGAAAGTGTCATCACTTCTGTCTCTAAGCTGGTCGTAGGTTGTGCTCCAAAAATGAACAGCATAGAGACGGAAGTTATGACACCTTGTGCAAGATATGACCATCATTTCGCAGGAGAATGCTGAAATATGTACAGTGCAAGCTGTTACTGATTTGTTTGACTGACGGGGCTGCTAAGTGCTATACCACCTACTGCACTCCCCTGACTTAAGCCCTCGTAAGCTCCATTCGATTTCTAAACAGAAGGAAACACTTCACGGCATTCGTTTCAGAGCTGCCACAAATTCGTCGGGCAATAGACAGCACCTCTCGAACTGTTAACACAACTGGCACTGTTAAGAACATCCTACGACTTCCACATCGCTGGCAACGGGATATACACAACGTTGGTGACTACTTTGAAGGTCAGTAAAACTTTGAAACACGTATCTATTTTGTACGACCTGTAAATGATTAGGTGCCACTATTGAAGTTCTATCCCTTGTATATATATATATATATATGTATAACTTTTTTGATGGATGGTGTAAATTTATTTTAATATATATCATATATTCAGAGAACTTCTAAGTATTAATATGACACATACACACTTCCGGGGTGTTGCCGAGTCTGTAATGGCAGTGCCAGAGAAGAAGACATTAGAATGAAATGCAGTCTGTAATTAGTGATTAATTAGTAAAATAAATTTAAACAATTTTCGCAACAGTTACTGAGGCAAATGATAAGCTACAAAACTGGCTGTCAGCCTATAAATGGAAGTTGTCATTTTGAAAAGAATACACAAAAAGCGCGCTTTGTGTTCGCGGGAATATAATAGTGACGTTATTCTGTGCCCATTTTCGTCCGAAGCAGCACGTGTTTTCTCATGGTGGAGATGGAATAAAATGGAATACTACTATTTTTCTTGCAATAAATGGTTGCAGCTTTGTCATAAACTGCATTGAGAAGTATCTATTTTATTTCTTAAAGGTGACTAGCTTCGGACACGTGTGACCATTTTCAAACCATCCCTGCAGTAAGTGTGGCAAATAGAGGCGATAGCCCGTGTGCACAAACTGTCCCTGCCGTGATCAAAGCAATATACATACGATTTAACAACGACTGTTGTTAAGTTTGGTAGTTTAACGTTAAAATGTTCATGGTGTAGCACTTTTCGTGTTAATTAGTGTATGTGGTTCTCTGACTTACAATGATGAATGATACACGAAATAAAAAGTAGCGTATCTGTGCTACAACCGTCCAATGTGAGCATTATTCCACGTGTGGCACACGTTCTGTTGATGGAGCCCTATCCAAATCATCATCACAGTGTCTCGAGTTAGAAACGTCACACATTCTGCATTTATGTTCGTCAGCTGTTAGTGAAGGCTTATACAGACAATCTTTAACTAGCCCCAAAAAGAAGAAACTGCATGGTGTTTCATTGAGTCAACATGGAGGATAATGTAGACAAATTTCGTCGTCTCATCGCCTGCGAACTATTCGGCACTGTTAATAACCGTATGTAAGCAGTATAAAAAACTTTTGCCACTGAGAACAATTTCATTGGCAAATGAAGTTGTCTGGTTCATTTCGTAGTAGCGTGCGAGTTACGTTTGCAAAGCGTAGTGTAACACGCTGGCTATTCTTGGTCTGGCCAGCCAATTACAGAGTAGCATTTGAACTAAGAATGCCAACCATACATAATACTGATCGACAGTCATTATGGAAAAGAGAACACAGAAATAATAATCCTAATACTAATGAATTTATTTTTCCATTTATTTGCGGCTTTGTGATTATTAGCTGGTTCTTTTCCTTTCACGATAGCGATCTGGTTTTTATTTTAAGTACTTTTGTTATGTTATCAGGCCAGACGCTGATGTTTTAAATTCTTGCCTCAGGCCAGAGCATCTTATAAATCATAGTCGAGCACTATAACGTACGTCTGTATACATCTTCGTTCTTATTGTATCTCATGTGTGGCTTCGGCCAGCTATACTAAAAAAGAGGACTCATTTCTTCCTTCTTTGTCAGTAAAGCATTTTACTGCTTTTAAATCAATCCTTTAGCATTAATGTGCAACGCGAAAAGATCATTAATTAATTTTTCTGTTGTTTATTTGCTGGTAAAGTTGAAAATGTCACCTCCAAACAAAATAAAACTGTATATCTAGGCTCTGCACTGCCACAACGATAATATTTAATTCATCTAACTATATTGTCTTGTCGGGTACCAATGGATATTTAATTGAAATCTGGAAATGATACCTCCGGGGGAATAAAAAAGGAACCGCGGTAGCATTTACTACACAGCTTCCAACTCTATATACTGCAACACTAAAAAACTGTATAAATATGGTTTTTAGGGCTTCAAACCCACAATTCAGTGCACTAATACTCAGCTGTATCTGTGACGCACAAATGCAGTATTTATGTCGCACATATATACTATTCCCCATTGAAATTGCTACACCACGAAGATGACGTGCTACAGACGCGAAATTTAACTGACATGAAGAAGATGCTGTGACATGCAAATGATTAGCTTTTCAGAGCATTCACACAAGGTTGGCACCCGTGGCGACAACAAGAACGTGCTCACTTGAGGAAAGTTTCCAACCGATTTCTAATACACAAACAGCAGTTGACCGGAGTTGCCTGGTGAAACGTTGTTGTGACGCCTCGTGTAACGAGGAGAAGTGCGTACCATCACTGTGATAAAGGTCGGATTGTAGCTTATCGCGATTGCGGTTTACCGTATCGCGACATTGCTGCTCGCGTTGGTCCAGATCCAATGACTGTTTGAAGAATATGGAATCGGTGGGTTCAGGAGGATAATACGGAACGCCGTGCTGGATCCTAACGGCCTCGTATCACTAACAGTCGAGACGACAGGCATCTTACTCGCATGGCTGTAACGGATCGTGCAGCCACGTCTCGATCTCTGAGTTAACGGATGGGGACGTTTTCAAGACAACAACCATCTACACGAACAGTTCGACGACGTTTGCAGCAGCATGGACTATCAGCTCGGAGACCATGGCTGCGGTTACCCTTGACGCTGCATCACAGACGGGAGCGCCTGCGATGGTGTACTCAACGACGAACCTGGGTCCATGAATGGCAAAACGTCATTTTTTTTGGATGAATCCAGGTTCTGTTTACAGCATCATGAAGGTCACATCCGTATTTGGCGTCATCGCGGTCAACGCACATTGGCAGCGTGTATTCGTCATCGCCATATAGGCGTATCACTCGGCGTAATGGCATGGGGTGCCATTGGTTACACGTCTCTGTCACCTATTGTTCGCATTGACGGCACTTTGAACAATGGACGTTACATTTCAGATGTTTTACGATCCGTGGCTCTACCCTTCATTCAATCCCTGCGAAACACTATATTTCAGCAGGATAATGCACGACCGCATGTTGCAGATTCTGTACGGGCCTTTCTGGATACAGAAAATGTTCGACTGCTGCTCAGGCCAGCACATTCTCCAGATCTCGCAACAACTGAAAATGTCTGATCAATGGTGACCGAGCAACTGGCTCGTCACAATACGCCAGTCACTACTCTTGATGAACTGTGGTATCGTGTTGAAGCTGAATGGGCAGCTGTAGCCGTACACGCCATCCAAGCTCTGTTTGACTCAATCCCCAGGCGTATCAAGGCCGTTAATACGGCCAGAGATGGTTGTTCTGGGTACTGATTTCTCAGGATCTATGCACCGAAATTGTGTGAAAATGTAATCACATGTCAGTTGTAGTATAATTTATTTGTCCAATGAATACCCGTTTATCATCAGCATTTTTTCTTGGTGTAGCAATTTTAATGGCCAGTAGTGTAGTTTTATGTATCGATCATAGAAATCATGTAGGGACCTAATTCACTCTCCTTAAGACAAAGAATAATGTCGAAATATATAACTGCACTGAAAATGTTATATACATACCTTCTCGGTCACGCAAGAGTTTGAAAGTTTTACTTCAATAAAATATATATTTCCAATGAAAAAGGATAGCTTCTTTTAATTATTCGCATCTATGACAATTACTTTATCATGTCTACTTCAGACACAGTATTCTGGGGACATTTAACTTGTTTTGTTGCTGTCGTCTCTAGTCCGAACACTGGTTTGATGCAGCTTCCCACATTAGTCTGTCCTACGAAAACCTCTTCATCTCTGGTTAACCACTGTAGCCTATAACCATTTGAACCTGCTTACGGTATTCCTTTCTCTCCCTTAACAATTTTTATCCACTACATTTCCCTCCTAAAGCAAATAGAGAATTATTTGATGTCTGAGAATGTGTCAGATCATCGGATGTCTTCTTTTAGTCGAATTGTGCCATAAATGCTTTTTCACTCTTCTTCGATTCAGTACCTCCTCAGTAGACATGCGATCTACCCATACAATCTTCAGCATTCTTCTACAGCACCATATTGCTAAAACTCCTGTTCTTGTCTTAATTGTTTATCGTCCACGTTTCACTTCCATATGAGACTATGCTCCGGACAAACACTTCCCCAACCCCCAAACTTAAATTCGATATTAGAAATTGTTCTTTCTCAGGAAAGCTTCTCTTACTATTGCCAGTCTGCATTTCTGCATTTTATATTCTCTATTCTTCGACTATCAGCATTTAATTTGCTTTCCAAATCACAAAATTCATCTACTCCTTCTGGTGCGTCATTCCCTGATCTGATACCCTCAGCAACTCGACTCCATTCTAATATCCTTGTTATACTTTTATTGATATTCTTATCTTATAATCTCTTTTCAAGAAACTATTCATCCGTTCAACAGTTCTTCCAACTTCTTTGCCGTTTCTGACAGAATTACAACATAATCGGCAATCCCTAAAGTTTATCTTCTCACTCAACTTTAACTCCCTTTCCAAATTTCAGCTTGGTTTCCTTTCTGCATGCTAAATACACAGCTTGAGTAACATCGGGGAGGGGCTACATCACTAACTCCATTCTCAACCACTACTTCCCTTTCACGATATCGGCCCTTGGAACTGCAGTCTCGTTTCTGTACATGTTGTAGATGACTAATTCTCCCTGCTACCTTCAGAATTTCACAAAGTGTGATCCAGTCAACATTGTCAAAAGCTTTCTGTTAATACATAAGTGCTATAAACGTAGGTTTCTATTCCTTCTGCCTGTCTCGTTAGATACGTTGTTGAGTCAGTACGACTTCAAGTGTTTCTACATTTCTCCGGAACCCAAACTGATCTTTCCTAAGATAGGAATCTACCGCTTTTCCATTTTTCTGTAAATAATTCGTACATTTTGAAGCATGCCTTATGAAACTAATAGTCCCGTAATATTATCACCGGTCTTGTTTGAAACAGGAACTATTACCTTCTTATTGAAGTCCGAGGTTATTCCATCTGCATGGTAGGGGAAAGTGGCCCAAAATGACATAGTAGGACAAAACGACATAGTCGCTTTTTTTTTAATTTGGCAGCTGACAGGATGATAATCTTTGGTTTGCTTGATAGCTTGTTATGGCTACATTTTGGCCACAAGACATTAATCTTTGCCTGCTTCCATTTGGTGACGTGAAACGTGGGAAGCCACATTTGAAGTCAACGAAACCAATACTTCTATTAGCAAACTTTCACATTTGTACAGTGTTGATCATTTGCGTGGAAAATTTTCTATCATGAGGACATCCTATAAAGGTAAGTCTTTAAATCTGTGGCAATATTTTGATGGTGTGTTCGTTATTTTCCGAAGTTATGGCCAAAGATTACGCTTGTGTTGATGAGGGCAAAATGACACAGAGACTGCAGAGACAATCCTTCAGGAGATTTCTCCAACTCCTTCCAGTTTCGGTATGCCTAAGAAACGCAGAGTTGGTGAAGGCTTCCAGGAGCTCACTGCAACACCAAATCTGCAAGTTCTGAAGGAAAAGGAGCTCCAGAAAAGGGAAAAGGAGCTGAGGAAATCAAACCGGGTTACTGTGAAGCGACGTTTGGGCATGGTTCGCCCCCGCCCCCCTCCTCCCGCCCCCGCTCCGCCAGATGAAGAAGTAGCTCATATAATAAACTGCAGTACTAATGAAGAAAAGGACGCAGTTTGTATTTACTACTGTGATTTATGCAGCCGATCAAAAGAAAGGGAAGTGTGGCTGAAGTGTATGAGCTGCTCAAAATGGAGCAATGCTGATTGTGCTGGACTTTCCAAGGGTACAAAAAAGTTTGTGTGTGAGTTGTGCTAGTAACATATTTTTTTCTAACTAATTGAACTGAAAATGTCATCCATCAATTGAATACTGTTCAAATTTTAAATGAGATTTGTAAGTTTCTAAGTTCCTGGAAATAATTTGCAATACATTTTGGTATATTTTTTTAATGCACATCCTTAATTTGGTAGGATTACAGTTCTAAGACTTAATTGAACTATACTATATGTTTATGCTATAATTTATGCTTATGTTAGCAATTTATTAGTAAAAATAAAGGAATTATCCTGCTAAGAGAAAAGGTGTGTCATTTTGCCCCACCGGGTAGTCCAAAATGACACGTTGACAACGTTTCTGAGATTGTGAGTTCATAGCAAAACCAATTATTTTATACTGAATTCTTTATGCATATGCTACTGTATAAATCCACTGAAATTTAAAATTGCATTTATATAATTTTAATTGGCAGATATGCGCCGTGAAAGACAGTTAACTTTTTTGTATGTCATTTTGGGCCACTTTCCCCTATATTTTGAATAGAAGCTGGAATAAATTTGCCGTTGTTAGCTCTCCCAAAGATTCAATAATTCACTGGGAATATCGTCTATTCCAGGTGACTCGTATCGGTTTAAGACTTTCAGACCTCTGTCAAATTCTTCAAGCCGTCAAAACTCTTAATATTCATAGAATGCTTCAGTTTTCTTCAAATACTTCTTTAATTTTCCTACAAGTTGCGTTTCTTTTTGCCATATTCATGCATCCGTACTAATATTATGAATGAGAAAGTATATCCGTTTGTTACGCTTTCACGACTAACACGCTTCATCGATTTTGATGAAATTTGGGGGGGGGGGGGGGAGGGGATATTTTGCACACTGAGAAAGAATATAAGCTACTTTAAAAAAGTGCGTAGTAGAATATATATACTGATTTGAACAATATCAAGAGAAATATGGAACAATAATTACCTTTGAAAAAGCTACTTATTCTTTGACTTCTGAAACTTTATCATGATTGTGAATACGCTTTTATTGTTTCATGTGTTCTATATAATACGGTTCAACATAATGAATACAAAACTTATAGAAAACTAAACGTGTTTAATACACAGTTTTATACTGCTACCTGTCACAAGCCAGACGCATTTTTGGCGCTGAGAATCAGGCGTCTTTTATATCTGCCGATACCCTTAAATACTCGCAACGATTAGGAACATTAAATACTGTGTGACCAACAGGGGGATGTCGCACCTTTACGTGAAGAACGTGGGAGACTTAAACGAGGGTGCATTTGATTATGATATGTGGGCGCAGCAGTGAGTAACAGCTGGTGGTTCTAATTTTGTTGTCTAGCCATTCCTGTTTTGCCAGTTAAGGCTTGGTATCAGTTTCATTTTTTAGACGTCTGCATTGCTATTTGACTGCTTCGTTTTCTGAATTTTTATATTTTTTACTTCGCCGTCAGTTACATTCAAGGAACGAGTGAAGATTAGGATTCAACGTCCCGCCGAAAGCTAAGTCATAAGAGGCACAACACACGCTCGGAATATTTCAGTAACACAGTCCGACAATGGAATTTACCCCAGAAGAAAAAATATTTGTTTGTTACGTATTTCAGTACTCTGACGACAGTGGTGAAAGCCATTGTTCAGTATCACCTAATCTGTCTTGACGTGGGGGATGGGAGGGGGAGGGGGGAGAGATAGCCACTTGGAGTAGCTAAAGGAAAGTTTCATTTATTTAGGTCAACCGACTATTGACCATCGACTGTCTCATTTTGAGATAACACATTATGGGTTATTGACGTGTGTATAGTTGCTAACACGTTGTGTGTGTTCGAGTGTTTCTTACGTTCAGTGATGTCTAGGAAGTGTTGTTAATTCACCATATCTTTTCTATTATGTGTGTGGCAAGTTTATGACTAAGTCTCAAAGACATCCCGTTTCACCGATCGTCAAAAATCATACGAGTTGCATTCTGAATCCAAGGTATATGAGGGTAAGTGTTGGGCACCGCTGAACTGATGCTCGCGTCACGCCCCCTATTTACGAGGCTCTTTGCGTGGAACCCATCCATCTATGCCATTTGCCGTACCACAGTTGTGGAGGGAACCTAGAGACCACGCTACAGATTATTACTTCACTTTAACGAAAATAAAAAGGATTGCTAGTACATCAAAACAGACAGTTTCTTATCCAGCTCCTGCAGTTCTTTTTTTTTTATTCTGATTCTCCCCCAGTTCCAAAACCACCAATGGAATAGATTCAGGAAGATGAAACAGACGATGGTAGTGACAGGACAATAGATCAATAAGATCTTGAGTGCACGCCATCTCCAGCAGGGCTACAACAACGGCTTATGTCGGAGGCAGAATAGATTGATCTTGTAAGAGATCTAAATCATTCAAAGTGGAAAGTAGGAATTACTTCGGTCTCGTCTTTAAGAAAAGAACCTGTTACAACCAAACACTTCAATGGCCCTCCGTAAACGACAGCTTTTTCTTTCCACTTTTTCCGCAATGACAGAGAGTATGGAATACTGTAATGATATAAATGTGCTGCTTACAAAATTTGCGATGATTCAAAATCTGGGAGAATGTAGCCTTTATAGATTCCTCAAAGAGTAACATCAGACCTTTTTAGTTACAGAACGCAAACGAGAAACCTTACATACCAGTGGCTCCATTTACATAAAGGAAATTTACGTGAAAATGAGGTTACTCCTTGCTACTTGCTATGCAAAACATAAATGGAAAATCTGTGGTGATCTCAAAGTTCTGGGATTTCTTCTGGGTATGCGGACTGGTTCCATAAAATATTGCAGCTTCTTGTGTCACTGAAATATTAGGGCAAGAAAAGACCATTATGCAGTGAAAGAGTAGCCTTTGAGAGAAATTTGCAATACTGGTGAAAAAAAAAAGTTTCGCATGAACCCCTTGTTGACAAAGACAATAGGCTGTTACCACCCATCGATCTGAAATTGGGCTTTATGAAGAATTTTGCGGAAAGCAATGGACAAAGATGATCAGGGTTTTCAATTTTTACTATCTAAATTTTGTGCGATTAGCAACTGCAAAAATTAAAGAAGGCATTTTCATTCGGTCTCAGATCCGTGACTTAATGAAAGACACTATAATTGAACAGTTGTTGACAGCTACTGAGAAATCAGCTTGGCTTTCTTCAAAGATGTGTGCAACAATTTCTTGGGAAAAGTAATGTCTAAGAGTTACGGGGACCTGACGGAACACATGCTGCGCTATTACAATGCTATGGGGCGCAACATTTCTCTGGAATTACGGTAACTTCATTCCCATTTGGATTTCTTGTCACCTAATCTTGAAGATGTAAGTCACCAACAGGGGAAACGGAAAACGAAATAATGGAGCTTGGTCGCCAAACGTTTTGACGAATTACTGCTGACTCTCTTACAATAAGTTCAACGTCCGCTCACAGATGGTAAGTTTCCAGGAAAATTTTGCGACTTGTAAGTACATTTCAAGCTTTATTCAGCTTTCTCATCCTATTTTCATTTTATTTTAAATTTAGTAATACAAACAGTAACTTTTGTTACATTATCTGTAAATTAAATAACTACAGATTTCTCCAGTATTGCTACTGAGTTGTTACCAAGTTTCTC
The DNA here is from genome assembly GCF_021461385.2 of Schistocerca piceifrons. NCBI lineage: Eukaryota > Metazoa > Arthropoda > Insecta > Orthoptera > Acrididae > Schistocerca > Schistocerca piceifrons. Next base: position 931,460,919 of record NC_060139.1, on the reverse strand, counting down.
GAAAATGGTATATGTGGTGTATCTTTTCCTGAAAAATCTGTTCTTGATGGAACATTTCTGATTTAGTTTTCAGTCAGCGTATGTGATTTAGTAACGAAGACATACTTTCATCTCGCGGCAATACACGAAGTTGCACTGTGTAACAGGGAAGGAAATCGGTCGTGCCCTTGCAAAGGAATGGTCCCGTCATTTGCTTGGAACGATTGAATGAAATTATGGAAACCCAAATTTGAATGGGCGTACGATGATTTCAACCGTCACGCTGCCGAACGCGGATTCAGTGTGCTAACCACTGCAACATCACGCTCGGCCATTTAAATTCAATATATCGTGTGTTATCCAGGGATTCTGCTGGGCCTTGTCTCTTGCCTATTTGATCCTCTGCTGCCTCCACTACTGCATCTCTAGAAGTTGCCGATTCGTCTCTATTATGTTTCTTATCACTGACTCAGTCAACTGTTGCCTAACGGTTCCTTTGAAACTTTTGATCCTTCCAGATTATGCAGGTTACATATCCTTAACGTTCTACCTTTCCGCAGATTCTTCTGTTTTAAAGTACAGTTCATAATAAATAAATTGTGGTCAGCGTGCTCATCTGCCCCTGCAAATGTTCTGCAGTTTCAAATTCCGAAAATTGTGTCTTTCCATCATGTAGTCCGTATGAAACTTCCCGGCGACCCAAGGCATCTTCCACATATACAACCCTGCTTTTATAATTTTTGAACTAAGTATTGGAAATGATTAAATTGTGCTCTGTACAAATTCTACTAGGTGGCTTCCCTTTCATTTCTCTCCCTCTGTCCTCGTTCTAATATTTTTGTTTCTAGTACGTACATTCCGTATTATCGAGGTTCAGTCCGCCATCACAATTAAATTTAAGTTTCTGGCATGTATCTGTATAATTTCCGTCATCCCATCATGCATTGTATCAATCTCATCATTATCTTCGGAGCGAGTAGTCTTATAAACTTATACTACTACGGTGAATGTTGGCTTCGTGTCAGTCTCTGCTACTATACTTCTTTCGCTATGCTGTTCACGGTAGTTCACATTCATTCCTAATTTCTTTTTCATTAATTCATTTGATCTTGCCGATAATCCTTTGCTAACGTAACCAGAAGTGCTGTTCTTCCTGTCACCATCCTATACTAATTCCCACTATATCATTTTGAAGCTATCTTTTTTCCTTTTAAACTCGTACCTGCATGTTTAATGGGTCTAACCTTCGTCTCTTCGACCAGCAGAGCGGCAATTTCGTTTTCCTGATGACAACATCTCCCAACGTAGTCATCGCCCGCAGATTCGAATGGGGGACTGTTTTACCTCCGGAGCGTTTCAGCCTCGAGGATACAATCATACTGCCGAGGGAGAATTGTAACGGCTGCGGTTCTCGCTGCTTTCAGTCGTTCGCAGTGCCATATGCCATTGCCATGTTGACAAATGTTACAGCGCCACATCAAACAATAATCCAGATTGTTTCCCCAAGGAAAACGCTTCAGCCCCTCTTGAGAACCCTTATGTTAGTCTGGCCTTACCACAGTTACCCCTGCGATGTGGCTGTGCCTTCAATACGGTTATCTGTATACATACCAACCCACCACGGCAAGGTATATGCTCCGTGGGGGTATAAGAGTGTCATATATTTACACATTTTTTTCCCAAGTATCTGTACGACATGATTGGCCGTAACTGGTCCACTGCGTTTTTCTGCAGTACGACATGGCTCTGAGCACTGTGGGACTTAACACCTGAGGTCAGTCCCCTAGAACTTAGAACTATTTAAACCTAACTAACCGAAGGACATCACACACATGCAAGCCCGAGGCAGGATTCGAACCTGCGACCGTAGCAGTCGCGAGGTTCTGGACTGAAGCGCCTAGAACCGCTCGGCCACCGCGGCCGGCTCTGCAGTAGGAGCTAGATGTAAATCTCTGCACCAGATTTTTTGTTGTTGAGAGCTTTTAATCCGATAGAAGCATCAGATATGAACCAATGCTACTCTCTAAGTTACTAATTATACTGACTATCGTAGAACAGCAGCACTAACGATACATACAACATCCTCGTGAATTGGCTTCGAATAAATTTCCGCACACTCACGTGTCGTTTTGTCAAATAATCTACTCTTTAGACCAGTAGATGACGTTGCTGGAAAAGTATCGTCGATGAAAGGAGTATTTAACACTTTAAGAGCAGAGATCCGTTCCGAAACGTGATGACATTAAATTACTTTATATTGCTACTACAGTATGCTCGAAGTGTGCAACCTCTCCCCCACTATAACTTGTTGATTCTTTCTAAAAACAGTTTTCTTTGCTGTGGTCGGACATGGATAAGGCATGATGAAGAGAGAGAACACGCTCCTTATGAAACCTGATCCTGTTTCCCGGAACGAAGACGTGTCTCTTTCCTTTGCGAACATAGAAGTTCTTCAATTTTAAGAGAAAAACTTTGCCTTGGAAAAAGTAACAGCTCATACCATTTACTTAGTTTATTGCGTTCGTTAGCAACACACTTTCTAACAACGGTTAGATGCAGCCACAATCATGTTACCATACTGAATTTAATTCCACCTTGACACTAAATTGGCCATTGCTATATTGCTTTTCCAAGTTAAGCTGTGTCGCGCTATAACAGTTCGCGGTACTCTCAATAATCGTTAAAATAAAAATGTAACCCGCCACGGATGCTATAGATTGAACATGACCGAACTGATCTGTTCACTGATTTCGTGTGTAATTAGGTGTACGCTACCCGAATAAACCTATTGATCATTCACTATTGCCGCACTATTCGACGGAAAAGTCTCAGATTCATATTTTATCGCCTTTTGCAGACTATTCACATATTTTTGGTGCAACTTGACAGCACAGACCGTTCCACACGAATCTGAGCAACGACTGCCCTCGCCTTGCGTACAGGCGCGTAGCCGGTGATGCTTGGACGTCGTTAATCGAAACAGCAGGACAGGGCATACTGCCGGGAAAGGCGGTGTGTAAGGGGTAGAACGCCTGTGTTACACGACTGTCATAGGTAGTAGCACCCGCTACAAGTTTTCAATTAAAATTAAGATTTGAACATCAAACCACTAAGTCACGTTCACTTTCATAGGTTTATACGTGAGACATGTATCGTCTGCAAGTTATCGCTTTGCACACGTTTGACCTCGTTGCAATTGACACACCTAATCGCAGCACTATAATGTTATCTTCCTTTTTTTACTTGTCACACTTCCTTCAAACATGTTATCGTTGTTGATATATATGCTTCGCCTACGTTGTTTGCTTTTGAGGAATGATTATATAATACAGAGCCACTATCAATCAACGTCATCGAAGGAATAACGTATGTGTCTGTGATAAGAAACACCAGTTAACTATACATAAATTATACGTGCTTGACATTGTCAAGTTAGGGGGCGATCTATAATAATGCGCAAAGAGAAGTAATGCTTCAAACAGACAAGATCGTTATTGTACAGCATTTATTGTGCTCACCGGTTTCAGAAAACAACGTTGGTAACAATGGATCTGTGAAGCATAGATCAACATCTTCAAATACACTGCACACAGATGCGAAGGGATGTAATATAATTTAACACAAACGTGGACTATACCATGCAATGTAACATACCTTCTGCAGTACATTTCACTGAATCAAGGAGAAATGCATCTTATATCGTATCATGTCATAGAACGATATTTCATTAAGATGAGATCAATAGTATACCAGCAAGTCAAACATAAAATAAATATTACATAAAACAATATAGATATTACATTTATTTATAAAAGCTTATGTTGGTACATTAGCAGAATGAAGACTGAAATTCTCAAGTAAACCTCACAGACGTTCCACCAGCAACCCAGCAACCATTTGGCACTTCGGTAGCAGTTAAAAACAAAAATACGTCGTGTCGTGTAAAGACAAACCAATGATCCACGAATGTTGGAGTGCAGACGTACAATAAATAAATAATCCAAATCGGAGAACATTACACTTATTTTGCTCTAATAATTATAAACTAATATTATATAAAAATGACTGGCTCCACTACATGCGTATTAAACGATACATTGGAGGTACAGTGCTTCCCGTTATGTTTTGAAGGTGCTTTAAATTTGATAGAATATTAATATATGATTATTGCAATAAAATAAGTGCAATGTAGTCTTATTTGGATTAATTATATATTGTATGTCTGCACTATAACGTTCCTGGATCATTGGTTTGTCTTTATACTTTATACGATATAACGTTTTTTTATGTATATATATAACTACTACCCACAATGCCACACGGTGGCGGGTAGTAAAATGTATTATGTTTAGTTGAAAATCTGTCATCATTCTGCTAATGTGCTAATATAAGATTGTATGATCAGTATAATAAATACGTTGGTTTTTGTAACAGTTATTTTATGCTTGACTTGCAGATATAATATTGTTCTCGTGTTCATGAAATATTGTTATACGATGTAAGATGCATTTGGTCAAGATTCAGAGAATTGTACTGCAGAAGGAATGTTATACTGCATGGTGCAATCCATATTTATGTTAAATTTTTATACCCCCATTTCCATATGATCCCATTGTACTTGAAGATGTTGATGTATGCTTTACAGGTCTGATGATGGTACTGTAGTTTGCTGAAACCAGTCATCACAATAAATGCTGTACAGCAGCGATCTTAGCTGTTTGAAGTTGCGCTTCCGTTTATAGATAAACTGCAAGACGTCCATGTATTACATAACGATTGTATGTCTGTCTCTCTTTCAGAGAGATATACGGTAGATTTTGTTTTGTCTTTTGTTTTTGTCGTCAGTCTTCTGACTGGTTTGATGGGGCCCGCCACTAATTCCTCTCCTGTGCCAACCCTTTCATATGAGAGTAGCACTTGCAACCTACATCCTCAATTATTTGCTGGATGTATTTCCATCTTTGTCTTCCTCTACAATTTTTGCCCTCTACAGCTCCATCTAATACCATGGAAGTCATCCATCGATGTCTTAACAGATGTCCTATCATCCTGTCCCTTCTCCTTATCAGTGTTTTCCACATATTCCTTTCCTCTACGATTCTGCGCAGAACCTCCTGTTTCCTTACCTTATCATCCCACCCAATTTTCAACATCTTCTGTAACATCACATCTCAAATTCTTCGACTCTCTGCTCTTCCTGTTTTCCCACTGTCCTTGTTTCACTGCCGTACAATTCTGTGCTCCAAACGTACATTCTCAGAAATTTCGTCCATAAATTAAGGCCTATGTTTGATACTAGTAGACTTCTCTTGGCCAGGAATGCCCTTTTCGCCATTGCTAGCCTGCTTTTGATATCATCCTTGCTCCGTCCGTCATTGATTATTTTACTGCCCAGGTAGCAGAATTCGTTAACTTCATCTCTGCTTCGTGACCATCAATCCTGATGTTAAGTTTCTCGCTGTTCTCATTTCTACTCCTTCTCATTACTTTCGTCTTTCTTTGATTTATTCTGAGTCCATATTCTATACTCGTCAGGTTGTTCATTCCACTCAGCAGATCATCTAACTCTTCTTTGCTTTCAGTTAGGATAGCAATGTTATCAGCGAATCGTATCATTGATATACTTTCATCCTGAATTTTAATTCCACTCCTGAACCTTTGTTTCATTTCCATCATTGCTTCTTCGATGTACAGATTGAACAGTATGGGCGAAAGACTACATCCTTGTCTTACATCCTTCTTAATCCGAGCGCTTCGTTCTTGGTCGTCTGCTCTTATTATTCCCTCTTGGCGATTGTACATATTGTGTATTACCCGTCTTTCCCTATAGCGTACCCCTCTTCTCATCAGAATTTTGAACATCTTGCACCATTTTACATTGTCGAACGCTTTTTCAGGTCGACAGATCCTATGAGCGTGTCTTAATTTTTCTTTAGTATTGCTTCCATTATCAACCGCAACATCAGAAATGTCTCTTTCATGCCTTTACGTTTTCTAAAGCCAATCTCATCGTCATTTAGCACATCCCCTAAAGTCTTTCAATTCTTCTGTATATTATTCTTGTCAGCAACTTGGATGCATGAGCTGTTAAGCTGATTGTGCGATAATTCTCGCACTCGTCAGCTCTTGCAGTTTTTTGAACTATGTGGACAATATTTTTCCAAAAGTCAGATGGTACGTTGCTAGACCCGTACATTTGAAGTCTCGTTCTGTTGCCGCTTCCCCCAATGATTTGAGAAATTCTTATGGAATGTTTTCTATCTCTTCTGCCTTATTTGATGTTAAGTCCTCTAACGTCTTTTAAATTCTGATTCTAATACTGCATCCCCTATCTCTTCTAAATAGACTCCTGTTTCTTATTTTATCACATCAGACAAATCTTCTCCTTCATAGAGGCGTTCAATGTAATATTCTTTCCGCCTATCCGCTCTCTGCTTTGCGTGTAACAGTGCAATTCCCAGTGCATTCTTAATATTATCACACTTGCTTTTTAATGTCACCGAAAGTTGTTTTGACTTTCCTGTATGTTGAGTCTGTCCTTCCAATAATTATATCTTTTTCGATTTCTTCACATTTTTCATACGGTCATTTCGTTTTAACTTCCTACCACTTCCTATTTATTTCATTCCACAGCGACTTGTATTTCTGTATTCCTCAGTTTCCCTGAACGGTTTTGTACTTCCTCCTTTCATGGATCAACTGTTACCCATGGTTTCTTCGCAGCTACCTTCTTTGTACCTGTGTTTCTCTTTCCTACTTCTTTGATGGCCTTTTTAGAAATGTCCATAGTACACTGCCTACTGATCTATAACTTATTGCTGTATCAATGGCCTTAGAGAACTTCAAGCGTTTCTCATCTTTCCTTAGTACTTTCTTTGCGTACTGATTCTTCATGACTAATATTTCAAACTTCAGCCACCTCTTCATCACCACTACATTGTGATTTGAGTTTATATCTGCTCCTGGATACGCCTTACAATCCAGTACCTGATTTCGGAATCCGACCATGATGTCATCTAACTGAAATCTTCCCGTATCACCCGGCCTTTTCCAAGTATACCTCCTCCTTTGCTGCCATAGAAAGGTTACCTTTGCGCTAATCAAGGTCCGCAAAATGATTTGGGCAACCTTCTGCGCTAAAGATAAATCACAACAATGCTTAACTGAACACTAGAGTGTGTGCACACTGAGATGCTAGAAACAGAACTGACTATAGTTTATGAGGACATAGAGGACGTAAGTCTCACGTTTCAACAAGAAATGAATCTGTGTTTGGTTCTGATAGAACCAGAAAGTGGTTTGAAGATAAAATATAAATGTCTTGCCCCGGCCTGCAAGTAGCCAGGATTTGAACCGTGAGGAAAATGTTTGTGGAAACCTTGCATTGCTTGTTACTCGCAATTAAAGACCATCTGATGACATATGTGAACTGAAAAGAGCTTTACGAGATGTGAGGGTGACAATTTCACCAAGAACTACAAACCCTGATAAAATCAGTGCCGAAGATATTTTTTTAGGAAATTAGGAAAGTACTAACAATCCAATAAAACAATGGAATAGTGAGTTTTTTATACCAATTTCCTCCAAGAAATACGAGTGCCTTATTTTGTTACTTTGTGTTATAAAAGAAACATTGTAATTCCGTCATTATTGTTTATGTCTTATGTGTACCTACTACTTTCATAGAAAATTCGATACATACATGTTTCAAACATTGTAGTATTACTGTCATGGAATCATGCTTTTGTACTGATTTCCACTATAGCAAGTTTTCTCATGGTGGAAATAGAATAAACAAGACTACAACAATTTCGTTTGCATCGGACGAAAATGAGTATGTTTTCAGTCTGAACTTGGATATCACTCCTCCTCTAATGGAACACATTTGCATTTGTGTGCTTGCCATCAATTAATTTTCGTCTTGCACCCTTCACAGCCTCACAAAACATAGCTTCGTTAAAGGTCATCTGATCCCGACAATCGATCATTTCCCCTTGTCAGTACCACTTTACAGCTGCAGCGTTATGCACTCATTTTCCGTACTGACAATAAGCCACGACTAGCCTCACTTTCCTGCGTGTTCCAGTAAGAGAGAACGAGTCTACTAGTATGAACCGACAGCAGCGCCTCAGTTCTGACTCGCCATACTCTCGGAACTGTAGTCGGAACAATGGAAGCCCAACACGAGTGGTAACAGTGGCGTCTAGATATATGAAAATGCAGCCTCAGCGTTACACTCGTACTCGCTGCGTTTCTGATCTCTGCTTCACAGTGTTTTGCTGAGTGTGCATGTAGATGTAGACCCGAAGCCTCTTAAAAAAGATTTAACATTAATTATTGCAAAACTGAGCTTTTCCTCCTTGATTTTAAGGCCTCAGTATACGTGTACATCTATATCTGTGCTCTGTGACACTATGACGTACGAGGTGCGACAACAAAGTAATTCGACTGATTTTCTTTGCAAGATGTGGCAACCCTGCAGGCTTGCGTAGGCACAATATCTTTGACCTTGGTCTATAAACTACTTCTAGTCCAAGCGGCACATCGATGTAATTGCTCAGTCGTGAGTTGTACTGTAATAAGTTAACATGTGTTTGTGTCTCTCGTCACGGAAATGGAACCGCGTATTATTGCGCAACGGTATGCCATTTCTTTTTACGTTAAATTGGGTGAAAACGCGACGGCAACTTATAGTAGGCTTCAGAAGGCTTTTGGAGAGGAGGTTATGTCAAGAGCTCAAGTTTTTCGTTGGCATAAAATGTTTAGTGAAGGCGGAATGAATGTTGAAGATGAAAACCGCAGCGGACGACCATCAACCTCATGGACGGATGTCAACTTGGTCAGGGTGCATAAACTCGTACGATCTGATCGAAGAATATCTGTGAAAATGATTGCAGAAGAACTGAACATCAATCGAGAAATGGTTCGTCTAATAATAACTGAAGATCTTTGTATGACAAACATTTGTACAAAAATGGTCCCCAAAAACCTCACACCGCAACAGCGAGAAACACTGAAAAATGTGACAACTGATCTGTAAGAGCAAACGGAAATCAATCCAGAATTGTTGAGCCGTTTTATCACTGGTGATGAAAGTTGGTTTTTGCAGTACGATCCAGAGACAAAACGCCAAAGTTTGCAATGCTGCTCAAAGGGATCACCCAGACCAAGAATAGTTCGCATGTCAAAGTCAAAAGTGAAATGCATGCTTGTCTGCTTCTGTGATTCCAAGGGAATTGTTTATAAAAAGAGGGTGCCTCCTGGACAAACAGTTAACCAATATTACTACAAAGAAATTTTAGAAAGACTTCGTAAAAGAGTTCTTCGTGCCGTGCCAACATTGCTGATAATTTGATTCTGCATCATGATAATGCGCCAACCTATACTGCTCTGTCAGTACAGCAATTTTTAACCTCAAGACAAATTTCAGTACTACCACAGCCACCCTATTCAGCAGATATCGCTCCGTGCGACTTTCTTCTATTCCCAAGAGTCAAAACGGCGGGGTCAAGGGACTCCATTTTCGAACAACACAAGGTGTCCAAAAAGCTGTGACGCGGCTCATGGAGGATATTAAAGAAGATGAGTTCCAGAAATGTTACCATCAATGGCAGAAGCGCTGAAAAAAGTGTGTGCAATCAGAAGGGAACTACTTTGAAGGAGACGACACTAAACATGACTAAAACGGTAAGCAACTTTTTTGTTCACATGTCTCATTACTGTACTATCGCACCTCGTATGTCATAGGCAGTACTTATCGTACCAAACAGTTTGATAGCTCTCCGTTCCATTCACAGATGGAGGGAAGGTAAAGTGTTTATAAGACCATGTGCCACCTATTGTTAGCCTATTTTTTTTTTCTATTAACCCATCTTCTCAGTAAGGTTGTGTTTGTTCAGATTCAGAAGGTCCTCGCTTTTGCCTGTTCTTTTAAATGAATTGTAACACCTAGTGTGCTCTAAGCATGGTGCTCACGTTGAAAGGGTAATTCACTTGCTGCTACCAGACGACCGTGTTCATTGCAGGAGGAACCATGCTGCAAGTGCTTGCGTTTTCGCTGCTGGCGGTGGTGGGCACGTCATCAGCAGCTAAGATCTTGGTGATCGCACCAACCCCGTCCATCAGCCACCAGCTGCCGTTCCATATCCTGACAAAGGCTCTGCTGCAGAGGGGGCACCGAGTCACCCTCATGACGACAGACTCCATGAAGGTCAGCCAAAAGCATATTATAAACAAGTAACTATACACTGTAAGAAGAAAAAGACGCACCATGAAAGAATTATGCAAACGGGACAAAAATCATTAGATGTAATGTATATGTACAAACAAACAAATGACTTTAGTTTCAGAGAAGTGGATGATTTGTTCAATAGAAAAAGTTTCATAAAGTGAACAAGTCAATAACTCGTTGGTCCACTTCTGACACTTATCCAAGCAGTTATTCGGCTTAGCGCTGACGGATAAAATTGTTGGATGACCTGATGAGGGGTACCAAGCCAAATTCTGTCCAGCTGGTTATATCGTCAAAATCCACAGACTGTTTAAGGGCCGTATCCATAATGCTCCAAACGTTAACAATTGGGGAGAGATCCGGCGACCTTTCTGGCCAAGCCAGGGTTTGGCAGGCAGGAAGGCAAGCAGCAGAAGCTCTCGCCGAGTTTGTGCAGGCATTATCTTGCTGAATTGTAAGGCCAGCGTGGGTTCCCGTGAAGGGCAGAGAATATCGTCGACATACCGCTGTATTGTAAGGGCGCTGCAGATGACAACCAAAGGGGCCCTGTGTGGTGAAACCGTGTGCACAGCACTCGGTACCCTCACTCGCTACGCACGCGCATTCGGAAGCACGCGGCGCTCACTCACCCGTGGCCCTGCCACGTGGCTAACACACGTGGCGTGATAAACGAGTGATGAGGCACACGGTGAGTCAGATACATGGCACTGGCGCGTCACGCGTGTGACTCAACGCAAAATTTAGAGAGAATAGCTGTAACATGGCACCACATCTTCTTTGGGCGATGAAGCTTTCGTGGCCTTAGTCATATTCATTAACATTAATCAACAGATGTCTAAAATACGTTGTCAGGTACATAATTTTATTGATGATGGGGAGCATGGCTGCAACAGTGAAGGTACAGTATAAAAAGAAATCTGCTGTGAAGCCGTAGTAGATCTGCATTATGATATCGGTTCCGAAAATATGACGCACTCGTTCTCCAGATGTGTCCTTTATTTTATTTAAAAACTCAACTTGTTTTGGAAAGACATTTCCCCATTATGAAGTCCTCAAAAATAATATGCCATGCTTTAATCATAATGGAATCATGTCTTTCCAAAAAAAAAATTTTGAATTAAATACAGCACACTTCTGGACAACAGTGCGTCATATTCTCCGTACTGATAAAGTTCTTTCGGTAAAGTGTTGTCTAAAGGCGAGAAGCCGCTTCCCGATCCTAAGCCTTTGCCGAAAGGAGACTGCAAATTTCATTGTCATTTTGCTACGTTAAATTTTTTTTTCTCACAAAACAAACAATGAGGTCAGAGCCTCATAGACCGTTAACTGATGAAATGCTCATCTTTAATTGTATATAGCTATGAGAAGGAAGTTCATAGAATGTTCTTTCGGTATGTTAGTACCGATTCTCTGGGTTTTGGTTCATATGATTCCACGTTCTGTATTTCTGTTTGGTCCTAAATCCTCTTTCTAGTTCAAGAATTCTTTAAATCAATTTAGATCACTCCAACTTGTCTCTGACATTTCACTTGCAATCATTTCTCACTCTTTATGTTCTGCATTCCCGTTTCTCTGTTCAGCACTGTTGTCATAAAAAGGGCTGTTGCTAGGTGGTTTCCAAATTTTCAGCCCTAGGCGATAACTGAAAAATGATGTCCCCTGTTTTTGTTACCATCGGTTTCGCCGGTATGGGCCGTATCACCAGCGCCAACATCCAATTGCACAAAAATGCAAGTCACCTATTACGCTTTTATCATTAAACTAAGGTGACCAGACATCCTTGTTTTCTGGGGACAGGCCTCAATTTTCATGCATAACCCATCATTCCTTTAGAACTAATTGAGGACAACAAATGTCCTAAATTTCTAATCTTTTGAAGTTTCCTTAGACAATTGAAATAGGAAGCATGTGCTGAACAGTTTACACTACAGATCAACTGAATATACTAGTACAGCCAAATGTCAATAACTGGTTTTATTAAATTGCGAGAAAATTGTCTAATAAACATGTGGGACTATATTTTGGTGAAAATGAATTTTTCCTTGAATTTGACGGCGTGCTTGCCAAAGCAACAAACTAGGTCATCTGGATAATCACGATGCTATTTAGTTTCTGTTTTAATTGAAATATTTGTAGAACGAGGAATAACTCTCATTTGCTTGTAACCCAATGAGTTCTCACAATCTCCGTTAAACGCTAAGCCAAATTTTTTTTTACTTATTCTAATATTCCTATTTTAACACAGGCAATAGATAAATTAAAATTTTAATGCTATTTAATAACCAAATTATAAAATATATAGGACTCGTTTCTATGATGTTATTGCATCTGGTGAACTTAGCTGAAACTTCACTAACCCATCAACAACTTCGTCAAATTTTTGGATGACACAGCAAACTGATTTATAACTTTATCATGAAACACGACATGAGTGTCATTTATAATATCTGTTTCAGTGTTCAAGATTACGAATGCTTCTTGTCCTAACAATGCACAAAGCCTAATTCCTAAACTCTTTAAAGCAGTACATGACCTTCTGCACGTTACTTGTGTAAATGCAACCATCAAAAAAGTGCAACATGCAACATACGGATTATACTATGCACTAAATGTGTAAATTATACTGAGACAACAGCTTGCAAACACAATGCGCACAATTTCTATAAGTATATTCCCATTCCTCGTTATCATTTGCGTATATTTAAAATTTTAAGAAAGCCGCAGCTAATTTGTTTGAGAAAATACGACATTGTTCTTTTCTCGTACAGCGGGTCTCAGACACTCAGCGACAGACTTCCAGACAGACACCAACCCAATTTTATGTACGGGTATTATGAACTGCACCTACCTTTGACTCCTTTAATATGTGTTGACAGAGAATTACAAAACCTAGCTTGTGGGTACGTGATCGATTATCCACAAGAAATAACAGTAGAACTAAAAGCGTTTGCAGAAACGCTCAACACAACTGATGCTTGACAAGTGGTCTGTCCTGGATGCAGAGACAAACGCAAAACAACAGGAGAAAGTCCCGCAAATTGCCATGTTACACACAGACGTGCATTTTGTCTAAGTGCAACACACCACATTCATCTGGCAACGATGTGCAATGTGGAATGCCAGAGACACGGTTACGTTACGTCAGTCCTGTAGGCACTGCCCCATTAGACTGTTTGTGTGCTCCACTTGAAGTTTCAAGTTGGGTGCAAGCAACTTGCCGCTTTTGTTCGGCAGCTAAACGGCATCACCTACACGACATACCCCTGAAGTGATTTCATATTTTTTAAGCGGCTGCTGCTGTGAGAGGCACGGCAGATCCCTTCATTTCCTTCCTCCCCGTCTCTCAGTACAGCTTGCAATACTTTTAACGTCGTCCGTGAAATTTCAAAAAATAATGGGGAGAACATAATGGTGGATTACTTCTTTTTACTTCAGCTGTGTTCGTAAACTGCTAGTTTTCTGAAATACAATTTCGAACATATTATACAGGGGAAAAGATTATAATAAACCAAGGGAGGGACAAGGGTGTGCTTTACTGGCTACTCTTTTTAATATCAGTGAAGACGACGCCATACGTAAACGGAAAGAAAGAGCTTCATATAAACAAGAATAAATATATTAATATATTCTCAATGCTGATAGCATTGCATTAATGGCTAATTATGAAGATGAACTACAAAAATCACTCTTTCGTCTAATCATAAGTGAAAATAACTATAATTTTAAGATACCACTACATAAAACTAAGGTAATGGTATTCCGTGGGAGATACGAAACAGAATTGTAATTGATGGTATTCTGGAGCAAGTTCAACTCTTCAGTTACCTAGAGAGCTACATCATTTAAAAAAAAAATGTAAACATGCACATATTAAATTACAGAGATATCACAGTGGATGTGGCAATAAAGGCAGAAGTTTAAAGAAATACGTGAAGAATCACAAAAATGGAATTCTGTAACATGTTGGCCACACTACTTCCACTGTATGGTTGCGCTAAGTTGGATGTGATTCCTAATGAAAACATAAGACAAGAATTGAATATTTTTACAGAAAATGACCAAATAGAAGAATGTAAACAAAACAGGAAGGAACATCTAGAACGAGTGAAAGATGGGGGGTTCTAAATATGGCTGTACAATCCGAACTCAGAGGAAAGAGGGACATGGGACGACCACTTAAAAAATGGAACTTATTCTTCCTCTTTTTGGATTGGGCTGCAAGGTTCTGCTGCTGTTTCCTCATCTCGTGACTGAATCGAGCAAACGTAACTGCGCCATCGCCGCTCGCTACGGTCCTCGCCAGACGATGATATCAGGCTGGTTTGTATTTCACGCCGTGTGTCCTGAAACTTGACCTGTGACTGGCCGCTTCAAGGTCACTCCAGAAGCGCCGAATCTGACTGCTGTAAAAACTATGCACAGTTATTTGAAAATTTAGATAGAGTTGATCTAAAGCCTGAAATTAATTACAACTTGTGCTACTACACTTTCCCAGAACTACAAAAACGTCGCGCGTGGTGGCCGCGCTGTCTGAGAGATTTTGCCACGGTTGGCGCCGCTCCCCCTTCCCCCCCTCCCTCCTCTCGTAGGAGGTTCGAATCCCCCCTCGGGCATGGGTGTGTGCGTTGTCGTTAGTTTAAGTTAGATTAAGTAGTGTGCAAGCCTAGAGACCGATGACATTAGCAGTTTGGTCCGATAGGAACCTACCAGAAATTTCCAAAAAAACTACAAAAACGTATCATTCAAAGTTAGACATACGAATATGTATAAAAGTAATTACATTTTTTTAGCATTAATCGTTTCTCGTCTCCAACTAGAGAGCAATTCAGTACAGCCCTGAAAGTTTTTATTACAGTTCGTCCTCAGCAGAGTCCCATTTTAGATTATTGTATTCTTCTGGCTCTAAATACAAAATACGTTCTGTTAATCGTAGGATGTGGATAACAAGTAATTATTTGCCTTCTGCAATGTAAAGTGTGGGCCATTGTAGTGCAATAGCAAATGATGGTCAAGAGTAAACGGAAGTTGTCGAGGTAAAATTGATATATATTTACATGATTGATATATATTTACATGAGTAAAACAACACAGGGGATCGACATTACATCTGCGTTGGTCGCCAGTATTTTTTCTTCTTTTTTTAAATCCTGCAGTGTCTGATGCTAGGCTATATCCACATGAACTTTTTAGGGATGCCACGCAATAACTCGCACTTACTTGTCAATTAGACAGCTATCAGTGTCAATAACATTTCAAAAACTATTTTGTACTTTTAGCTATATTTCACTCGCAATAATTTATGTTCTCAATCGTGTATGACAGTAAGTTACCCGTCCTAAAACTTTTTCATTAGAAAATTGAATTTGACAAATATCATCATTTTACAATGACTTACGATGTGTGTAAAGTTGAAGGGTTTATTAAGAAGCTAAGTAATTACACTGTCATATGTACAAAAATTAGATTTTTTTAATTGCATTCTTTTTTCAGACTCTATTGAGAAACCTTACAGAACCAGAAATTCACGCAGAATGAAAAGTAGGCTTTTTCCTTTTTCACAAGGAAAGTAAAGCTTTTAAGGAAATAATAAGTTCATGAAACGACGCGGCATAGTCTTATATAACGCCAAGAATGTTTACGTGAAAAAAGTATAAGTGAATTTTTCCCCTTTTTACCGACATGGTCTGGTGTGCAGCGAGTGTGAAGGATATATGCAACAAAACACCCGGCGAGCAGAGAAATGCGATGTGCCAGTGTAAACTTACTCCGAAGTGATAAGCTCAGCACATTGCAAATGCGAACATTACACATTCACAGTCGCTATGCACGCGAGTGCAAGCGCGTGGCATGTGCAAGCGCACGACTTACCAGCGTGTGTCCAGAAGCGTTCACGCGCCTGTGTTATCAGACGAGATGGCGTCTGTCATCTTCCACAACTTCCTCCTCCGTCTGCATAGGGTAATCGTCCTTTCTTTCGTACACCGCAACTGTGTGCGTCCACATAGATAGGCTAAGCACCTGCAGGGCCCTAGTATTTGTGTACCATATATGTTAACGACAAAAATAAGCGAATAACGAAATTTTCGTTTTTACTGACTCCTGACAATTTCGCTTTTCACAGGGACAAGAACATTCTTACAGGTGACTAGAAATGGTATGTGTGTGACGAATGTTAAAGAAGGGGTAAGAACTCCTCAGCCAACCGATAAAAGCAACACATCGGGCAATGGATGGTGCACACTCTAAAAATCTGGAACCGCGCGACCGCTACGCTCGCAGGTTCGAATCCTGCCTCGGGCATGGATGTGTGTGATGTCCTTAGGTTAGTTAGGTTTAAGCAGTGCTAAGTTCTAGGGGACTGATGACGTCAGAAGTTAAGTCCCATAGTGCTCAGAGCCATTTGAACCACACTCTAAAAAAATAGTGTTGTACGTTTGGTGGAACCGTACTGGTACCTTTCATCATGAATTGTAACAAAAAATTAAGATGGTAGCAGCTGTTGCACGTAAAAAATAGCTAATACGATTCGCAGTTTTTATTGAAAACAAACTACCTGGTAAACCTATGTTGATACTCCACGGTAAAGCCCATCTGCATAGGGCCAGAATAAGAATAGATTCCATTGCTGAATTAGATTAGGAAGCACGTTCTCAAGCTCCATATTCACCAGACTGAGCTCCTTCCAGGATCTACCTTTCTAGTCTTTCTCTCTAACGACATTAAGGGACAAATGTGTTATGATGAGGTTTCTCAAATGGTTCAAATGGCTCTGAGCACTAAGGGACTCAACATCTGAGGACATCAGTCCCATAGAACTTACAACGACTTAAACCTAACTAACTAAGACATCACACACGGTATTCATTGGACAAATGTATTATACTAGAAGTGACATGTAATTACATTTTCACGCAATTTGGGTGCATAGATCCTGAGAAATCAGTACGCAGAACAACCACGTCTGGCCGTAATAACGGCCTTGATACGCCTGGGCATTGAGTCAAAAAGAGCTTGTATGGCGTGTACAGGTACAGCTGCCCATGCAGCTTCAACACAATTCCACAGTTCATTAAGAGTAGTGACTGGCGTGTGGTGACGAGCCAGTTGCTCGGCCACCATTGACCAGGCATTTTCAATTGGTGAGAGATCTGGAGAATGTGATGGCCAGGGCAGCAGTCGAACATTTTCTGTAGCCAGAAAGGCCCGTACAGGACCTGCAACATGGGCTCGTGCATTATCCTGCTGAAATGTGGGGTTTCGCAGGGATCGAATTAAGGGTAGAGCCACGGGTCGTAACACATCTAGAATGTAACGTCCACTGTTCAAAGTGCCATCAATGCGAACAAGAGGTGAACGAGACGTGTAACGAATGGCACCCAATACCATCACGCCGGGTGATACGCCAGTATGACAGTGACGAATACACGCTTCTAATGTGCGTTCTCCGCGATGTCGCCAAACACGGATGCGACCATCATGATGCTGCAAACAGAACCTGGATTCATACGAAAAAATGACATTTTGCCATTCGTGCACCCAGGTTCGTCGTTGAGTACACAATCGCAGGCGCTCCTGTCTGTCATGCAGCGTCAAGGTTAACCGCAGCCATGGTCTCCGAGCTGATAGTCCATGCTGCTGCAAACGTCCGTGCAGATGGTTGTTGTCCTGCAAACGTCCCCATCTGTTGACTCAGGGATCGAGACGTGGCTGCACGATCCGTTACAACCATGCGGATAAGATGCCTGTCATCTCGACTGCTAGTGATACGAGGCGGCTGGGATTCAGCACAGCGTTCCGTATACCCTCCTGAACCCACCGATTCCATAGTCTGCTAACAGTCATTGGATCTCGACCAACGCGAGTAGCATTGTCGCGATACGATAAACCGCTATCGCGATAGGGTACAATCCGACCTTTATCAAAGTCGGAAACATGATGCTCCGCATTTGTCCTCCTTACACGAGGCATCACAACAATGTTTCACAGGCAACGCCGGTCAACTGCTGTTTGTGTATGAGAAATCGGTTGGAAACTTACCTCATGTCAGCACGTTGTAGGTGTCGCCACCGACGCCAACCTTGTGTGAATGCTCTGAAAAGCTGATCATTTGCATATCACAACATCTTCTTCCTATCGGTTAAATTTCGCGTCTGTAGCAGGTCATCTTCGTGGTGTAGCAATTTTAATGGGCAGTAGTGTATTAGTACTGATGCTCTCGAAATCTGCGACCCAACTGAGGGCCGACCAGCGATGGGCAGCTGATTAAATTGGCGTTGACAAGGGGCGCTGAACTCTGTCTTGCTGGAGGTGTGATGCTCCCTGATCCTTCCATTGCCACGCGGGCAGCGCCTTATTTATACAGTTTCATGGCACTGCGCTGGTCGGTGAGCATTCGATGCTTTAGGACTGCACAATCCTCCTCCGAGCCCCCCCCCCCCCCCCCGCCCCTTTCGTCGTGTAGGTAGCCATCTTACGAGATCGGAGGTGAAGGCAGGAAGCTGGGTGACATGAGGAGCAGCCTGATATCCGTCCTCCACTCCGAGAGGAACGTCGGTCGGAAAACCCCAGAGAGGGCACCCACCTTCTTCCTGTGCCCGTCCGATGAAAAACTGAGAGGGCGATGATGACAACGGCAATGACGAAAGCGGCGGAAACTGGTCCATGGTGGACGCAGGGACGAGCATCGGGAAAAGCGCCAGGATGTTTAGCTGCTGCAGCAGCGAAGGCGATGGATCTATCGGTTCCGCCGGCGGTACCGAATAGGCACCCGAGAGTGGCTACGCCGGCGGCACGATCCCGGCAGTATATGTATCTGGGGATAGAAAATCTGTGGAAGAATCTGGCAATCGACAAGCACGAATCTGGTTCTGATGCCAGCGCAGCAACCCAGCAGGCACTTGAATTAAATACATGCTAGCGGCCAAACTTCGAAGAATTTCTTCTGTCTCCTAGCGCTTTGTGCAACCAAGAAGTCTGAAAAGAATAGAAACATTACGCGCAAAGCGATACTTGCGGAGCACAGGAGGCGCTATGTGTTGCGGTACGTGCAGCAACTGTAGCAGAATGCAGTGGCGCCGGCCACGTACGAGTGTGAGTCAAATGAAAACCTTAAATATTTTCTTTAAATTATTACTTATTCTTTATTCTGCAGAAGTGGTACAAAGCTGTATCACCTATCAACATAATCTCTCCCTCTCTCAATACAAGTCCTCCAGTGCTTACAAAGTGCATAAATTCCTTTAGAAAAAAGTTCTTTTGGTAATCCATGCAATCACTCATGCACCACTTGACGTACCTCTTCATCAGAACGGAGCTTCTTTGAGTGGTCCAAACACATGGAAATCACTTGGGGCAAGGTCTGGTGAGTATGGTTGTTGAAAAAGACACTCAAAATGCAGGTCTGTGATTGTTGCAACTGTTGTACGGGCAGTGTGACGCCTTGCATTGTCCTGTTGTAAACGGACACCTGCTGACAGCAATCCATGCCACTTTGATTTGATTGCAGGCTGCAGATTATTTTTTAGGAGATCTATGGTGCACTGGTGACAGTGGTCCCTCTAGGCATGTAATGCTCCAAAATGACGCCTTTTTCGTTCCAAAAGAAAGTCAGCATAACCTTCCCTGCTGATGGTTCTGTTCGAAACGTCTTTGGTTTTGCTGATTAGGAATAGCGCCATTCCTTGCTCGCTCTCTTCGTTTCCCGTTAGTGGAAATGAACCCAAGTTTCGTCCCCAGTAACGATTCTTGCAAGGAAGACAACACCTCGTTCAAAGCGCCGAAGAAGTTCTTCACAAGCATCAACATGTCGTTCACAGGAGTCAGCTTCCGTGGCACCCATGTTGCAGACACTTTGTGAAACTGGAGCACATCATGCACAATTTGGTGTGCTGACCCACGACTAATCTGTAAACATGCAGCAACGTCATTCAGAGATGTCACTAAACCCGCCCAAAGATGTAAACAACCATGCACGAGCAGCGCCTATTAGACGGAGGAGGTCCGACAGCCGATCAGTTCCAGTCAATCTGCCAGGAAGGAGGTACACGGCTCGTGTTGTCTTTAGTTCAACGATACCTAGACGGTCAATACCGCGGTTCGATAGCGTCCACATTGTTACTTTGTGTCACGAAGGGCTCTCAACAAGGGAAGTGTCCAGGCGTCTCGGAGTGAACCAAAGCGATGTTTTTCGGACATGGAGGAGATACAGAGAGACAGGAACTGTTGATGACATGCCTCGCTCAGGCCGCCCAAGGGTTTCTACTATACTGGATGACCGCTGCCTACGGATTATGGCTCGGAGGGACCCTGACGGCAACGCCAAAATGTTGAATAATGCCTTTAGTGAAGCCACAGGACGTCGTGTTACGACTCAAACTGTGCGCAATAGACTGAATGATGCGCAACTTCACTCCTGACGTCCATGGCAAGGTCCATCTTTGCAACCACGACATCATGCAGAGCGGTACAGATGGGCCCAACAACATGCCAATTGGACCACTCAGGATCGGGATCACGTTCTCTTCACCCATTAGTGCCGCATATGCCTTCTACAAGACAATCGTCGGAGATGTGATTGGAGGCTGAACGCCATAGACACACTGTCCAGCGAGTGCAGCAAGTGCTGTTTTGGGGTGGCATTGTGTGGGGCCGACGTACGCCGCTGATCAGCCCCGTAACGGCTGTACGATACGTGAATACCATCCTCCGACCGATAGTGCAACCATATCGGCAGCATATTGGATGACAATTCGCACCCACATCGTGCACATCTTGTGAATGACTTCCTTCAGGATAATGACATCATTCGATAGACTGGCCAGTATGTTATCCTGATATGAACCCTATCGAATACGCCTGGGATAGTTTGAAAAGGGCTTTTTATGGACGACGTGACCCACCAACCACTCTGAGGAATCTACGCCGAATAGCCATTGAGGAGTGGGACAATCTGGACCAACAGTGCCGTGATGAACTTGTGGATAGTAACCCACAACGAATACAGGTATGCATCAATGCAAGAGGACGTGTTGCTGGGTATTAGCGGTACCGGTGTGCACAGCAATCTGGACCACCACCTCCGAAGGTTTCGCTGTGTGGTGGTACAACATGCAATGTGTGGTTTTCATGAGCAATAAAAAGGGCGGAAATGATGTTTATGTTGATCTCTGTTCCAATTTTCCGTACAGGATCCGGAACTCCTGGAATCTAGGTGATGCAAGACTTTTTTGATGTATGTATTTGCTGTGTCAAGCCCTTCAGAAAATAAATCATTAAACTCACCAATCAAATGGGTAACACTGTCTTTTCGATTGAAAGCAGAAACAGAAACTGCAGTGTCCTGAGTACGAAGACCAAACAAATCAAAACAATCTAACCGAAAAATATTTTCACAGTCTCGCAAACGCAAAATGGTAACTGTCACTGACCTGGTGTGAGACTAGATTGTGGCAGGCAAACTACGTATGCCTAACACTGGAATGTTCTGACCACTATACGCAGTAATTGCATACAAGATTTTGTCAACTATGCCGAGCCCACCTGTTCATAAGTTGCACGATTAAGCACATAGCGTCTGGCAGTGGCTAAGGTCACAAACAGTTTGTTTGACTGTCGTTGCACAGAAGTTGGGCGGGGCGAAGGCACTTCCTTAATGTGGTTATCACTAGTACGGATAGCCAGTTTAGAAAAAAAAACTACACTCCTGGAAATTGAAATAAGAACACCGTGAATTCATTGTCCCAGGAAGGGGAAACTTTATTGACACATTCCTGGGGTCAGATACATCACATGATCACACTGACAGAACCACAGGCACATAGACACAGGCAACAGAGCATGCACAATGTCGGCACTAGTACAGTGTATATCCACCTTTCGCAGCAATGCAGGCTGCTATTCTCCCATGGAGACGATCGTAGAGATGCTGGATGTAGTTCTGTGGAACGGCTTGCCATGCCATTTCCACCTGGCGCCTCAGTTGGACCAGCGTTCGTGCTGGACGTGCAGACCGCGTGAGACGACGCTTCATCCAGTCCCAAACATGCTCAATGGGGAACAGATCCGGAGATCTTGCTGGCCAGGGTAGTTGACTTACACCTTCTAGAGCACGTTGGGTGGCACGGGATACATGCGGACGTGCATTGTCCTGTTGGAACAGCAAGTTCCCTTGCCGGTCTAGGAATGGTAGAACGATGGGTTCGATGACGGTTTGGATGTACCGTGCACTATTCAGTGTCCCCTCGACGATCACCAGTGGTGTACGGCCAGTGTACGAGATCGCTCCCCACACCATGATGCCGGGTGTTGGCCCTGTGTGCCTCGGTCGTATGCAGTCCTGATTGTGGCGCTCACCTGCACGGCGCCAAACACGCATACGACCATCATTGGCACCAAGGCAGAAGCGACTCATCGCTGAAGACGACACGTCTCCATTCGTCCCTCCATTCACGCCTGTCGCGACACCACTGGAGGCGGGCTGCACGATGTTGGGGCGTGAGCGGAAGACGGCCTAACGGTGTGCGGGACCGTAGCCCAGCTTCATGGAGACGGTTGCGAATGGTCCTCGCCGATACCCCAGGAGCAACAGTGTCCCTAATTTGCTGGGAAGTGGCGGTGCGGTCCCCTACGGCACTGCGTAGGATCCTACGGTCTTGGCGTGCATCCGTGCGTCGCTGCGGTCCGGTCCCAGGTCGACGGGCACGTGCACCTTCCGCCGACCACTGGCGACAACATCGATGTACTGTGGAGACCTCACGCCCCACGTGTTGAGCAATTCGGCGGTACGTCCACCCAGCCTCCCGCATGCCCACTATACGCCCTCGCTCAAAGTCCGTCAACTGCACATACGGTTCACGTCCACGCTGTCGCGGCATGCTACCAGTGTTAAAGACTGCGATGGAGCTCCGTATGCCACGGCAAACTGGCTGACACTGACGGCGGCGGTGCACAAATGCTGAGCAGCTAGCGCCATTCGACGGCCAACACCGCGGTTCCTGGTGTGTCCGCTGTGCCGTGCGTGTGATCATTGCTTGTACAGCCCTCTCGCAGTGTCCGGAGCAAGTATGGTGGGTCTGACACACCGGTGTCAATGTGTTCTTTTTTCCATTTCCAGGAGTGTATATTCACTGAATCACAAGGTGCTCGGTGTTTTTCTGTTGCAAGCACACAGACTGTACATAACCTGGCTTTCCACAACCGAAGCAATTCACATTCCAGGGAGGGCAATTTTTCTTTTATGCATGGAAAAGCAGAGGGGACACAATTTCACAGCGGACACACAGGGTGACACATGTTTACTTTGGCCAAAGTATGGTGGCCTATTTGTACCCTGTGGTCAGTCACAAAGCCGTACCTGTTTGTTGCTTTGCGTTACTCTGGAGATGGGAGCTGCCTAAAGGTTTTCAGCGGCCATATCACGTGAATCCTGATGGTAAATAGTTGCAACACTTGTGTCAAAGTAGGATCGGCGTGCTTAAGAAATTGTTCACGTATCCTACTATGTGATAAACTGTACGTAATTGCGTCATGAATCATTGTAGCACTACAGTATTGTCCACAGCTACATTGTAAACGACACTGTCGTGTCAAACCGTTACGTTCTACATCTACATCTACATTTATCCTCCGCAAGCCACCCAACGGTGTGTGGCGGAGGGCACTTTACGTGCCACTGTCATTACCTCCCTTTCCTGTTCCAGTCGCGTATGGTTCGCGGGAAGAACGACTGTCTGAAAGCCTCCGTGCGCGCTCTAATCTCTCTAATTTTACATTCGTGATCTCCTCGGGAGGTATAAGTAGGGGGAAGCAATATATTCGATACCTCATCCAGAAACGCACCCTCTCGAAACCTGGACAGCAAGCTACACCGCGATGCAGAGCGCCTCTCTTGCAGAGTCTGCCACTTGAGTTTATTAAACATCTCCGTAACGCTATCACGGTTACCAAATAACCCTGTGACGAAACGCGCCGCTCTTCTTTGGAATCATTCTATCTCCTCCGTCAGACCGATCTGGTACGGATCCCACACTGATGAGCAATACTCAAGTATAGGTCGAAGGAGTGTTTTGTAAGCCACCTCCTTTGTTGATGCACTACATTTTCTAAGCACTCTCCCAATGAATCTCAACCTGGTACCCGCCTTACCAACAATTAATTTTATATGATCATTCCACTTCAAATCGTTCCGCACGCATACTCCCAGATATTTTACAGAAGTAACTGTTACCAGTGTTTGTTCCGCTATCATATAATCATACAATAAAGGATCCTTCTTTCTATGTATTCGTAATACATTACATTTGTCTATGTTAAGGGTCAGTTGCCACTCCCTGCACCAAGTGCCTATCTGCTGCAGATCTTCCTGCATTTCGCTACAATTTTCTAATGCTGCAACTTCTCTGTATACTACAGCATCATCCGCGAAAAGCCGCATGGGACTTCCGACACTATCTACTAGGTCATTTATATATATTGTGAAAAGCAATGGTCCCATAACACTCCCCTGTGGCACGCCAGAGGTTACCTTAACGTCTGTAGACGTCTCTCCATTGATAACAACATGCTGTGTTCTGTTTGCTAAAAACTCTTCAATCCAGCCACACAGCTGGTCTGATATTCCGTAGACTCTTACTTTGTTTATCAGGCGACAGTGCGGAACTGTATCGAACGCCTTCCGGAAGTCAAGAAAAATAGCATCTACCTGGGTGCCTGTATCTAATATTTTCTTGGTCTCATGAACAAATAAAGCGAGTTGGGTCTCACACGATCGCTGTTTCCGGAATCCATGTTGATTCCTACATAGTAGATTCTGGGTTTCCAAAAACGACATGATACTCGAGCAAAAAACATGTTCTAAAATTCTACAACAGATCGACGTCAGAGATATAGGCCTACAGTTTTGCGCATCTGCTCGACTACCCTTCTTGAAGACTGGGACTATCTGTGCTCTTTTCCAATCATTTGGAACCCTCTGTTCCTCTAGAGACTTGCGGTACACGGCTGTTAGAAGGGGGGCAAGTTCTTTCGCGTACTTTGTGTAGAATCGAATTGGTATCCCGTCAGGTCCAGTGGACTTTCCTCTATTGAGTGATTCCAGTTGCTTTTCTATTCCTTGGACACTTATTTCGATGTCAGCCATTTTTTCGTTTGTGCGAGGATTTAGAGAAGGAACTGCAGTGGGGTCTTCCTCTGTGAAACAGCTTTGGAAAAAGGTGTTTAGTATTTCAGCTTTACGCGTGTCATCCTCTGTTTCAATGCTATCATCATCCCGTAGTGTCTGGATATGCTGTTTCGAACCACTTACTGATTTAACGTAAGACCAGAACTTCCTAGGATTTTCTGTCAAGTCGGTACATAGAATTTTACTTTCGAATTCACTGAACGCTTCACGCATAGCCCTCCTTACGCTAACTTTGACATCGTTTAGCTTCTGTTTGTCTGAGAGGTTTTGGCTGCGTTTAAACTTGGAGTGGAGCTCTCTTTGCTTTCGCAGTAGTTTCCTAACTTTGTTGTTGTACCACAGTGGGTTTTTCCCGTCCCTCACAGTTTTACTCGGCACGTACCTGCCTAAAACGCATTTTACGATTGCCTTGAACTTTTTCCATAAACACTCAACATTGTCAGTGTCGGAACAGAAATTTTCGTTTTGATCTGTTAGGTAGTCTGAAATCTGCCTTCTATTACTCTTGCTAAACAGATAAACCTTCCTCCCTTTTTTTATATTCCTATTAACTTCCATATTCAGGGATGCTGCAACGGCCTTATGATCACTGATTCCCTGTTCTGTACGTACGGAGTCGAAAAGTTCGGGTCTGTTTGTTATCAGTAAGTCCTAGATGTTATCTCCACGAGTCGGTTCTCTGTTTAATTGCTCGAAGTAATATTCGGATAGTGCACTCAGTATAATGTCACTCGACGCTCTGTCCCTACCACCCGTCCTAAACATCTGAGTGTCCCAATCTATATCTGGTAAATTGAAATCTCCACCTAAGACTATAACATGCTGAGAAAATTTATGTGAAATGTATTCCAAATTTTCTCTCAGTTGTTCTGCCACTAATGCTGCTGAGTCGGGAGGTCGGTAAAAGGAGCCAATTATTAACCTAGTTCGGTTGTTGAGTGTAACCTCCACCCATAATAATTCACAGGAACTATCCACTTCTACTTCACTACAGGATAAACTACTACTAACAGCGACGAACACTCCACCACCGGTTGCATGCAATTTATCCTTTCTAAACACCGTCTGTACCTTTGTAAAAATTTCGGTGGAATTTATCTCTGGCTTAAGCCAGCTTTCTGTACCTATAACGATTTCAGCTTCGGTGCTTTCTATCAGCGCTTGAAGTTCTGGTACTTTACCAACGCAGCTTCGACAGTTGACAATTACAATACCGACTGCTGCTTGGTCCCCGCATGTCCTGACTTTGCCCCGCACCCGTTGAGGCTGTTGCCCTTTCTGTACTTGCCCAAGGCCATCTAACCTAAAAAACCGCCCAGCCCACGCCACACAACCCCTGCTACCCGTGTCGCCGCTTGTTGCGTGTAGTGGACTCCTGACCTATCCAGCGGAACCCGAAACCCCACCACCCTATGGCGCAAGTCGAGGAATCTGCAGCCCACACGGTCGCAGAACCGTCTCAGCCTCTGATTCAGACCCTCCACTCGGCTCTGTACCAAAGGTCCGCAGTCAGTCCTGTCGACGATGCTGCAGATGGTGAGCTCTGCTTTCATCCCGCTAGCGAGACTGGCAGTCTTCACCAAATCAGATAGCCGCCGGAAGCCAGAGAGGATTTCCTCCGATCCATAGCGACACACATCATTGGTGCCGACATGAGCGACCATCTGCAGATGGGTGCACCCTGTACCCTTCATGGCATCCGGAAGGACCCTTTCCACATCTGGAATGACTCCCCCCGGTATGCACACGGAGTGCACATTGGTTTTCTTCCCCTCTCTTGCTGCCATTTCCCTAAGGGGCCCCATTACGCGCCTGACGTTGGAGCTCCCAACTATCAGTAAGCCCACCCTCTGCGACTGCCCGGATCTTGCAGACTGAGGGGCAACCTCTGGAACAGGACAAGCAGCCACGTCAGGCCGAAGATCAGTATCAGCCTGAGACAGAGCCTGAAACCGGTTCGTCAGACAAACTGGAGAGGCTTTCCGTTCAGCCCTCCGGAATGTCTGTCGCCCCCTGCCACACCTTGAGACGACCTCCCACTCTACCACAGGTGAGGGATCAGCCTCAATGCGGGCAGTATCCCGGGCAACCACAGTCGTAGTCCGATCAGGGGATGCGTGGGACGAGCTGGCCGTCCCCGACAAACCCCCATCCGGACCCCCACAGTGATGCCCATTGGCAACAGCCTCAAGCTGTGTGACCGAAGCCAACACTGCCTGAAGCTGGGAGCGAAGGGATGCCAACTCAGCCTGCATCCGAACACAGCAGTTGCAGTCCCTATCCATGCTAAAAACTGTTTTGCAAAGAACGTCTGAACTAATCTACAGTGAGCGCAAACAAATCGACAAAATTTAAACGGTTATTAAAATACAAGATTGCCTAGTAAATGCAGTAATGCTGCTACTTGCGCACTGCTGACACTGCTCGGCGGCGGAAGGAGACTACGCGAATTTACACTATTCAGGTACTAAAACGCGATGCTACACTCTCAAATACTATAATACGCCCGAAATTTATGAATTAAACAATGCAAGTACCAAAAACACGCAAAGAAATTAAGAATTAAACTATGTAACAAATGAGTGACTCACTGACGGCATGTCAGTTCTGGCTTTCTCCTCAGTCGAAAATACTTGTAACAAGTTGCAACGACCTGTAACTGATCCTCACAATACTTAGGGCGGAAACTAAATCTTCAAAAACTAACAACTCCGGCATACTAGTGCAGATAAATTCTGAGCGAGGCGATTGTCTCCTGCACTGGCCTCGATAAGAGACAACAAAGTTCCGCAGTACCTTGCACTTGATGTGTGGCAAGCGTTGAACTTTGCGTAGTACTCGTTCCTTTACTCTTGTTTGTGCTTCGAAAGCTCAGAATGATGGAATGTGTGGAGGAAGTACCGTGGATGGGCCTCTTCTGCATTAATAAGCGCTTCACTGCCGTCATTAACTGCGACACGTATTGGTTCTTAAAATGAATAAACTGTGTTAGATCAAAAACAGCAGCAGCCAGAGGCGTAGCGCAAGTGGTGGAGGAGGCGGTTTAGACGCCACTTTAATGTGAGCGCCGCAGCCGGCCGTGGTGACCGAGCGGTTCTGGGCACTACAGTCTGGAACCGCGTGACCGTTACGGTCGCAGGTTCGAATCGAATCCTGCTTCGGGCATGGATGTGTGTGATGTCCTTGGGTTAGTTAGGTTTAAGTAGTTCTAAGTTCTAGGGGACTGATGACCTTAGAAGTTAAGTCCCATAGTGCTCAGAGCCATTTGAACCATTTGAGAGCCACAACAAATTATAAGTAGAAACAAGGCGAAAGAAAGAACACAATTAATAGCAATGCATCTCTGAAGGAAAAGAGAGAAATCTTAGTGACGCGCTGTGACGCAGCGGCGTGGAGCGAAGGCAGCGTTGGTTCTGGAATCCTCATCGCCAGGTGTTGTGTTGCCTACTGTGGGAGTCAGCACGGACACAAACAAGGAAGGAGAGAAGTTGCGATGGCCAGCGGCAGGATCCAAAATCATCTGTACAAAACAATTTAAGATTATTTGAACACTTCATTTCTAAAAAGGAAAGAAACTTAACTTCTTCCTGTGCGTTCAGTATACAAGTACGAGGGTCACTCCAAAAGAAATGCACACTATTTTTGTAACAATACAGTTTTCATTCTGCTTGTGTGAAAGTTTTACAATGTGTAGATACATCCTTCCCGCTTGTTTTCAAACTTAGTTCAACCTGTTCCCGTGAGTGGCGCCGTCACAGCATGTCTTCAAGATGACTGCTACACTTGACGTTCGTCAGAAGCAACGTGCTGTCACAGAATTCTTGTGCTGTGAAAACGAGACAGTGGGAAACACGCACAAGAGGTTGATAAAGGTGTATGGCGATGCTTCTGTCGATCGCAGTACATTTAGTCGGTGGGCAAGTGGGTTACGTGATGAAAGCGGTCACGGCAATATTGAGGATTGTCCTCGCAGCGGCAGGCCTCGTGCTGCACTTAATCCGGACAATGTGCAGAGAGTTAACGAATTGGTGTCTGCTGACAGACGCATCACAGTGAACGAATTGTCACGCCACGCTGGGATAGGGGAAGGAAGTGTCTGCAGAATACTGAAAGTGTTGGCGTTAAAAAAGGTTTGTGCCAGGTAGTTTCCCAGGATGTTGACAGTGGCTCACAAAGTAAATAGAAGAACGGTATGCAGCGAACTTTTGGAACAGTACGAGAGTGGTGGAGATGAATTTCTTGGAAGAATTGTGACAGGTGATGAAACATGGCTCCATGATTTTTCACCGGAGACGAAGAGGCAATCAATGGAGTGGCATCATGCAAATTCACCCAAGAAAAAAATAATTCAAAACCACACCTTCTGCTTGAAAAGTTATGGCTACAGTGTTTTTCGATTCCGAAGGACTCTTGCTTGTGGACATCCTGCCAAGTGGAATCACCATAAATTCTGATGGATATGTTACGACACTAAAGAAACTTCAAGCTCGACTGAGTCGTGTTCGACTACATCGGCAAAAGCAGAATGTTTTGCTGTTGCACGGCAATGCACGGCCACATGTCAGTCAAAAAAACATGGAAACGATCACAAAACTCGGATGGACAACACTGAAACACCCGACTTACAGTCCTGACCTGGCTCCATCTGACTACCATCTCTTTGGGAAACTGAAAGACTCTCTTCGTGGAGCAAGGTTTGAAGATGATGACTCCCTTGTGCACGCTGCCAAACAGTGGCTTCAACAGGTTGGTCCAGAATTTTACCGTGCGGGTATACAGGCGCTGGTTCCAAGATGGCATAAGGCAGTTGAGAGGGATGGAAATTATGTGGAGAAATGAAAATATTGTTTCTAAAGGATATATCTACACACTGGAAAACTTTCAAACATGTAGAATAAAAGACGGATTTAAAAAAATAGTGTGCATTTCTTTTGGAGTGACCCTTGTTCCTTAGCCCTGCTGTTCTGTTCGGGTCTATATGACCCGAAACGAATATGAACGTTATTTTACATTATGTAAATACCAATATATATTTATGAAACTTTGTGACTTTGTCTGAAAATGGATGAGCAGCATGTGTTTTAAAAGGTTTTAAAAAAGTTTAAGAAGTTTGGGCTTCAACTGTAATAGTTGCATATGTAATGTTCGGGTCATAATGACCCGACACAAATATGTTTAGTGTAACTCGTATTTATTTCTAAAATCTGGAAATGGCGAAAATTATTTTTGTTGTGTTGTGTGGGAATAGTGACTGCATCATTCCAACTTACTCTCAACAATCACCTAAAGCTCCATGCGTTCACAACAATGGGCTTGTTTGTTGCTTTCCCCAGGAAATAATAATTGGCAGTTCTCAATAATTGGAATGCTTTGTTTCTGCCCAGTTTGACTTGTGACACCATGGCGATGAGACCATTGAATGATCGTGAGTTGGAAGAAATAGTAAATGCCTCACCAGATGAAGGATCACTTTCTGAGTTTGAAGATCACATCAGCAATGCATCTGAAAGCGAGTGTTCCGATGACAGTTACGACAGTCCACAGCCCATACAAAATAGTGTAGAGACTTTTCTTTCTAAAAATGGGAATATAGAATGGCAGTTGCATCCACCAGCACAACATGGTCGCCTACCAGCTTCGAACATCATCAAGAGTACCCCAGGAGTTACCAGGTATGCAGTCAGCAGAATATCTGATGTAAAATGTTCATTTGAAGCAGTATTTCACACAGCGCTTCAAAATGAAATAATAGAGATGACAAATATTGAAGGGCAGCGAGTTTATGGTGAACAGTGGACAGATATTGATGGTTCTGTTTTCCATGCATACTTAGGACTCTTACTCCTAGCGGGTGTATATCGATCTCATGGGGAGTCTACAAAAAGTTTGTGGGATAAAGATACTGGGCGAAACATATTTCGAGCAACCATGTCTCATGAAACATTCTGTAAGATATCACGTGTCCTGCGATTTGACAAGAAATCTACTAGAGAGGAAAGACGACGTACTGACAAACTTGCCGCAATTCGTAGTATTTGGGAGAAGTGGGTAGAGGTCCTTCCTAAACTGTATAATCCAGGAGAAAATGTTACTGTTGACGAGCAGTTAGTAGCATTTAGAGGTCGCTGTCCATTCAAGCAGTATATCCCAAGTAAACCGGCAAAATATGGGATCAAAATATGGACCATGTGTGACAGCAAAACTTCATACGTACTGAAAGCCCAAATTTATACAGGAAAGGTGAGTGGAGCGGCACCAGAAAGAAATCAGGGAATGAGGGTGGTATCTGATCTCACTTCTGAGTTACGTGGTCAGAATATCACGTGTGACAACTTTTTTACGTCGTACAATTTGGGGCAGCTGCTTCTGAAAAGGAAATTGACTATGTTGGGAACTATACGGAAAAATAAGCCGGAGCTTCCACACAAAATGACCAACAAGGAGGTACACAGCTCTTCATTTTACTTCACAAATGACACTACTGTGGTTAATTATATTCCTAAGAGACACAAGAATGTTGTACTTATGAGCACTCTCCACCATGATGCGGAAATCAGTGACAGGGCTGATAAGAAGCCAAAAATGATTTTGGACTATAATTCAACCAAAGGTGCTGTAGACACGCTTGATCAGTTATTAGGTACATATACATGCAAACGAAAAAGTAATAGGTGGCCAATGATAGTTTTCTACAATATTCTTGATGTTTCTGCTTATAATGCATACGTTTTGTGGATTTCGGTTGACCCTAATTGGAATGCAAGCAAATTGACTAGAAGGAGAATATTCTTGGAGGAACTTGGAAAGTCACTGATAAAAGAACATATTGCATCAAGAACGCATTTCCCAAGAACAGAAGATTCTTTGAGAATGGTCACAAGCATCCAAAACCCGAATGATGTGGGTGGTGTGTCAGAATCGGTAACAACAAGAAAATCTACAAAACGTGCACGCTGTAAGTTCTGTCCATCAAGTAATGACAATAAAACAAACATGGTGTGTGGAAAATGTAGTAAACATATTTGCAAGAAACATGTAACCTACTTGTGTCCACAGTGCAAGCAGTAAGAAAAGAACTGTAGTATTTTATAAGATGATTGTATTGAAAATTCTGTTGTTTCAAATTTATGTGAATACTTGTGCCTAAACTACAATCAGTAAGAAGAGAGGATTCTAAAGTTGTAGTGCTTTCTATGTTGGAATGTAATAAAAAAACTGTAGTGTGTTCTGTACTGTAGTGTGCTCTAAGATGAATATCTGTAATGACAACTGTCTGTTGTTAGAAAATGTCAATACTTACGTCTAAACTGTCAACAATAAGAATAGAAGTATGGAAAAACTGTAGTGCTTTCTAAGTTGAATGCCTGTAATGGAAACTGTCTGTTGTTTCAAATTTATGTGCATATTTAAATGAAAAATATCCCTCAATAAAGTTGTATGCATTGTTATTATTATTATTATTACCATTATTATTATTATTATTATTATTATTATTATTACTAACAAGGTACTGGAATAGAACAACAATGTCGATAGCTAAAACTGTACCAAAATTTATGTTTCTAAAGCATTTTGATATGTCGGGTCATATTGACCCGAACAGTATATATGTCAAGTAAAAGTGAACAGAACAGCAGGGTTCCTTAGTCTCCATTACTACTCTCAGAACACAAGCTAAGTATCGTCTTCCTATTACCCTGCACTGTGCTCTCGAAGTCTGAGACCGAACTGGGGTCCGACCAGCGATGGGCGACTGGTCAAATCAGAGTCGACAGGGGGCGCTGAAATCTGTCTGGCAGGAGGTGTGATGCTGCCTGCTCTTTCCATTTGTGTTCTGGTCAGCGCCTTCTTGATGTCGTTCGCGGCGCTGTGCTGCTCGGTTGCAGTCAGTGCTTTAGGACTGCACAATAGGAACACTCCCATTTCGGCTCACAAACGTAATTTTGTTAATTCCATCCCTCCATCAAACCCAAGTAGTTCTAAGTCTAGGAGACTGATGACCTCAGGTGTTAAGTTCCATAGTGCTTAGAGCCATTTGAACCATTTTGATTAATGAGGGGGGGGGGGAGAGGAATCACATAATTAATTTTTGATTAACATTGAGTGGCACTGAAATACTAGAAGTTACTAGTTATTTGCAGGAAGGCTTCCCCAATATCCACAATCCAGTTCATTGAACTATGCATGCTCGAAACTAGAATCTCCCATACGTTATGGATTGGTAAAAAATTTAATCATTATACAGTATAAATACACCTATGTCGATCACTGAACTTTTAATCGCAAACTGAACATCTCATCTCTCAAGTTTTCTTTGTGTGTCTGATTATTTTATGCTTTCTTGAGTACAACAACACATGTACAATACAGTACTATCAACTCATATACAAATAAGTACCTGTGAAATGTTGGAGATATTGCCTAAAATCATCGTGACATGAGATAAACTCCACAGAAATTCTATGTGAGTCGTAGCTATGAAGATCTCTATCAATTCATGCGGTTTGTCAGAACGCTGGTCACACGATAACTGTTTTGTGTACTTACTAACATATAGAGCCCAGTCGTCAGAGATATTAGTCCACCAAAACCATTCATTGTATCTTGGAATCAACTGCACCAAGTGCCAGAAGAAATGCTTGTCTGAATCATCTTTTTGGGAGAACATAGTTTTTATTATTAAGACACCGACTTTTATTTATCCTTACAAACGTATGTCATAAAGATACATTTGAGTACATTAAGGTGAAAGGAACTGAGATTGTTTAATTTGTGTTTCAGATGTCTCATGAGAACTATACCGAGATTGACTTGTCAATAGCTTACAGATACATAAGAGGCCACTATGATTTTGTGAAGGTATACGAAGAAACACCGACACGGTCGATGACAATGATGCTGGACATTTCCGCTAACTCGGCTGCGATGCAGTTAAATGAGACTTCGGTACAGAGGTTCATCAGGTAGACGAATTATTTTATCTTTAATTACTGCTTTGTTTAATTTACTATATTTCAGTGTTACTCTGAAAGCTTTGTTTGCAATCCACTGTCAGATAAATGGTGACGTTTGAACCTTGAACAGAAACTAATACAATAGCACTGACTTGCTTTGATAACTGCTCTTTAAGTTAAGTACTCTTAGACATGTAGGTAGCTCTGTTATCATGTCCATTATAATTATCCGGGCTGTTGTGCCGTGGTCGGTTGATGAATTCTGTGTCAATTCCCAAGGTTTCGTCCCCGTGTACGGAGGACATCTTCAAGGGTTCTCTAGCTCAATGGAAGGTCCAACACACGCGCTGGCTCGCTCAGTCAGAAGCGAGCCAGTGGGTGTGTTGGACCTTCCATCGAGCTACAGACCCCCTTGAAGATGTCCTCCGCAGACGGGGACGAAACCTTGGGAATTGACACCGAATTCATTAACCGACCACGGCATAACAGCCCGGATAATTATAATGGACAGCTCTGTTATCTTCATGTAATCATGATCATAATTATAATTGTTGGAACCTACTTTGAATTTAACGTTTTCGTATTATTGTCTCTTCCAGATTAGTTATTTATTTTGTAGGAAATAATTACGAAACCTAGTCTCTTGCAACTGAATTTTATTCAGTGTTTGTCTTATAGATTAGAGCAGTACCGTCAAGTGAGTGTTTGTTTTGTTGTTAACCAAATTTGTTTCACCTATTAATACCAGGCGTCATCAGTGTTTTTCATTTCTTTATTCTCTTGATGTGTCAGAAAGTTCTTCTGTAGGCACTAGATGCACACAATATGAACGGTTGTATGCCACATTTACTTGATGACCTGAAGCTATTAATAAAATTTTTACGAGAACTTGGTTACAGAACCGACTATGGAAGTGTATTGTCTGCATCAATTTCCAAGTCAACTAGTGGTCGGCGTTCGTGTTGTCTACCTTCAGAGCTATTAAAAAACTCTTAACTTCCTGCAGTTTCTGTAATTTCCTCTGTCCGGGAATATCTATTTCAGCCGCAGTTTGTGTAGGCTTTGCAACCACCTGATGTGTGTGCTAGACACACTGGACCTACAACTGAAGTTATGGCCTAGAGTGCCATTTCGTATAATAGCAGGAGCACTCTCGTGTTTATCCCGCATCCTGACTGCGAAATTGTGAGTCAGTCTTACGATCTATTGTACTGCCATTAATGAACAACATTCCAGGGCATTCCAAGGTTCGCCCCACATAGGGTTCTTGTAACCCAGTATGCACTACAAAATTTCGATGCCTTGGCCTGCTCAGGCTCCAATCGAACATGTATGGAACATCATCGGTCGACGCAAAGAACATTTACCATCCGTGTATTGACCGTCCAAGGGCAACAAGCAACCAACTCCATCCCACAAACTGACGTCCGTCACCTATACAACGCAATGAATGGACGACTGTATGTTGGTATTTGACATACTGGCGGCTACGCCGGTTATTAATGTACCAGCTTTTCACTCCTGATACGGCTATCTCGCGCTTTCATTAACCTGTGCTCTTGCAGTGTTGGTCACTTAACTATGTTACCTAGACAAATGTATTTTCTCAACATTAGTTATTTTTTTGTCGTTGCTAAATTCCCACCAGTCGAGACAAGGCCCCGGGAGTAGACAACATTCCATTAGAACTACTGACAGTCTTCGGAGAGCCAGCCCTGACTAAACTCTACCATCTGGTGAGCAAGATGTATGAGACACGCGAAATACCCTGACTTCTAGAAGAATATAATAATTCCAATCCCAAGGAAAACAGGTGTTGACAGATGTGAAAATTACCGAACTATCAGTTTAATAAGTCACAGCTGCAAAATACTAATGCAAATTCTTTACAGACGAATGGAAAAACTGATAGAAGCTGACCTCGGGGAAAATCAGTTTGGATTCCGTAGAAATGTTGGAACAAATGAGGCAATACTGACCCTACGACTTATCTTAGAGAATAGATTAAGGAAAGGCATTTTTAGACTTAGAGAAAGCTTTTGACAATGTTGACTCGAATACTCTCTTTCAAATTCTGAAGGTGGCAGGGGTAAAATACAGGGAGCGAAAGCCTATTTACAATTTGTGCAAAAACCAGATGGAAGTTATAAGAGTCGAGCGGCATGAAATGGAAGCAATGGTTGGGAAGGGAGTAAGAGCGGGTTGCAGCCTATCCCGATGTTATTCAATCTGTATATTGAGCAAGCAGTAAAGGAAACGAAATAAAAATTCGGAGTAGGCATTAAAATCCATGGAGAAGAAATAAAAACCTTGAGGTTCACCGATGACACTGTAATTCTGTCAGAGACAGCAAAGGACCTGGAAGAGCAGCTGAACAGAATGGACAGTGTCTTGAAATGAGGATAGAAGATGAACATCAACAAAAGCAAAACGAGGATAATGGAATGTAGTCGAAGTAAGTCGGGTGATGCTGTGGGAATTAGATTAGGAAATGAGACGCTTAAAGTACTAAATGAGTTTTGCTATTTGGGGAGCAAAGTAACTGATGATGGTCGAAGTAGAGAGGACATAAAATGTAGACTACCAATGGCAAGGAAAGCGTTTCTGAAGAAGAGAAATTTGTTAACATCGAGTATAGATTTAAGTGTCAGGAAGTCGTTTCTGAAAGTATTTGTATGGAGTGTAGCCATGTGTGGAAGTGAAACGTGGACAATAAATAGTTTGGACAAGAAGAGAGTAAGAGCTTCCGAAATGTGGTGCTACAGAAGAATGCTGAAGATTAGATGGGTAGATCACATAACTAATGAGGAGGTGTTGAACAGAATTGGAGAGAAGAGAAATTTGTGGCACAACCTGACTAGAAGAAGGTATCGGTTGTTAGGGCATATTCTGAGGCATCAAGGGATCACCAATTTAGTACTGGAGGGCAGCGTGGATGGTAAAAATCGTAGAGGGAGACCAAGTGATGAATACACTAAGCAGATTCAGAAGGATGTAGGCTGAAGCAGGTACTGGGAGATGAAGAAGCTTGCACAGGATAGAGTAGCATGGAGTGCTGCATCAAACCAGTCTCTGGACTGAAGACCACAACAACAACAGCCGGCCGAAGTGGCTGTGCTGTTAAAGGCGCTGCAGTCTGGAGCCGCAAGACCGCTACGGTCGCAGGTTCGAATCCTGCCTCGGGCATGGATGTTTGTGATGTCCTTAGGTTAGTTAGGTTTAACTAGTTCTAAGTTCTAGGGGACTAATGACCTCAGCAGTTGAGTCCCATAGTGCTCAGAGCCATTTTTGAACCACAACAACAACAACAACAACAAATTCCCACCTTCCACACAGCAGGCTCAAATGTAGAAAACCTGTGTTGGAACTCAGCCTTCTCCAAGGGTTTGTTTCCTGGCATAAAGAAGAGTGCTCTAGACCTTACTGATACCGTTTGCTGGACAAGACCTGTGGATTCACATGGATGGAACCTTACCACATATAGGTATGCAGCTGCCGAGGAAAACATGGAGCCGCCTGAACCACGTCAAAACCATTCATTAAGGATGAAGAGCATCCCTTTACGCAGTCCTGAATGTGACTGTGCTACAATGAAACGAACAGTATAACACATTATCGGAGAGCGCCGAATAAGATGTGAAGGAGACTGGAACATGAAGGTCTTTCCTACAACTCTTGCACAGTCGAACTCCTTGGTTATAGATCTACGATGACACTTTGAAATTCACTTTCCACAATTTTATACTGATCCGTTAATACTTTTCTACTTTTGCTCGGTTTTATTTTTCTGTTTTCCGTCTGTCACTTTTTCCTGTAGTTCTACCATACACTTTTAAATGAATAAAATAAATAACCTTCCTGCTTACAGATCTGGCGAAACGTTCGACCTTGCGATTCTGGAGGGCTTGATATACATGTGTTATTATGGACTCATACACAAAATGGGCTCGCCTCCTGTCGTGAAGTTTCTGACGATGACGGCTCCCTCGTCCGTCTACTACAACTTCGGAAGCCCCATGAACCCTGCCTACATGCCGGATATGTGGCTCGGGTACTCAGACCGTATGAATTTCTGGCAGCGGCTGTACAACACGTACTTCTATTTAAGGCTGATGCACATGTGGTTCTGTCAGGCGATGCCAGTTCATGAAGCACTTATGAGGAAACATTTTGGTCCAGACCCTCCGTCTGTGTACGAAGCGGACAGGAACGTCAGTCTCCTCATAACCACCAACCACTTCGTCTTGGAATACCCTCGCCCGCACCTGCCCAACATCATCGAGATCACCGGAATCCACGTTGCCACAGAACAGAAGCCTCTGCCAAAGGTACTACTATTCGTTTTCTTTCTCCACGGTTTGGTCCACATATGCAAACATCGCTAAGAATTATTTGAACGGTAGATATGAGAATCATTAATAAAACTAAAGCGAGAAGATAAGAGTCTCTGCAGTAAGTTATTAGTTATTTTCTACTAGCTTATACTTTCTATCAGCTGGCCGAACTGGCCGTGCGGTTCTAGGCGCTGCAGTCCGGAACCGCGAGACCGCTGCGGTCGCAGGTTCGAATCCTGCCTCGGGCATGGATGTGTGTGCTTTCCTTAGGATAGTTAGGTTTAACTAGTTCTAAGTTCTAGGGGACTAATGACTTCAGAAGTTGAGTCCCATAGTGCTCAGAGCCATTTGAACCATACTTTCTATCAGTTTCTTCATGTAACATCCTCTTATACTATTGCGGCTCAAATAACTTGCCATTAACAGCTTTTACTGTTCGTGTTTCATTTTTCATTGCACGATAACTTCAGAAACAGTTTTGACTGTATTTAGCACATTAAAAAAAATCTTGAAACAAAAGAAAGTGAAACTTCCTGGCAGATTAAAACTGTGTGCCGGACAGAGACGCGACCTCGGTGAGCTACCCAAGTAGCTCAGTTGGTAGAGCACTTGCCCACGAAAGGCAAAGGTACCGAGTTCGACTCTCGGTCCGGCACACAGTTTTAATCTGCCAGGAAGTTTCATATCAGTGCACACTCCACTGCAGAGTGAAAATCTCATTCTAAAAGAAAGTGAGTTTGAAACTGATATAAATTTCAAAACTAGATACACAGGATGAATTAGAGCGGCCATGACGAGATTTCGGTGGTTGTTCAGGGTTTCTGTCCGAGTATTTTAGTAATATACAACTGGTGGTACTTCTTGCTCACTGTAGGGTTGTTACATTTCATTTACTTTCTCACCATTATTTATCACTGTAACTGTATTAAATTGAAAACATCTGTACAACAGTGCTGACTTCGACGGTATACACTACACGTTATGAGCCGAATGGGTGTGGTGGTCGTGGTCCACTGTTCAAGTTATTTCCACTTGTCAGCACTACAGCCAAAGAAAAGTCCAAGATAACAGTGGCAGTGGTAGGAAACTAAAAAATCTAAGACGGCACTGGTGGGAAATTCAAAAATGCGGGATGGCGGTGGCGAGAAATTAAAAAAATGCAAGGTAGTGGGCCGCGCGGGATTAGCCGAGCGGTTTGGGGCGCTGCAGTCATGGACTGTGCGGCTGATCCCGGCGGAGGTTCGAGTCCTCCCTCGGGCATGGGTGTGTGTGTATTTGTCTTTTGGATAATTTAGGTTAAATAGTGTATAAGCTTAGGGACTGATGACCTTAGCAGTTAAGTCCCATAAGATTTCACACACATTTTTTTGCAAGGTAGTGGAACTAGCCACCTTGTATTAGAAATATTAAAATGCGAGATCGCAGAAATAACTCATTAACTCTAATAACCATTATTGTACCATATTAAAAAGTATCTGAAAGGCCTGAATTTTATACCATGTTGAACAGTATCGCAACAGTTTGAATTATTTACCAAAAACGTATAAAGGGTGTGGCGTTCAGTATTTCCACATCTGTATTATTTGTGGCAAATATATAAGATTCACCTGAGTTAGTAGAATAGCGTCAAGCTCAAAACTATCTGAATGAACAGAATTTTGCGCTATGTTCAAAAGTAGTTTTAACTATCTGTATTAGTTATCGAAAATATGTAAGCACACACACACACACACACACACACACACACACACACACAAACACTCGCGTTACACAGACAACGTCGTTAAATGAGAGGAAATATAATAAAATATTTTTGTTTTTATTTAGCTGTAGCAACGTGGTGGGCTTTTCTCAAAAAAAAAAAAAAATCATAATTTGGTTTTGTTATCAGTCACATTAATAACTTTAAAACACATTGATATTGAAACACGTTACATTTAAGTTGAAAAATGAAA
Organism: Schistocerca piceifrons; assembly: GCF_021461385.2. NCBI lineage: Eukaryota > Metazoa > Arthropoda > Insecta > Orthoptera > Acrididae > Schistocerca > Schistocerca piceifrons. Next base: position 931,420,288 of record NC_060139.1, on the reverse strand, counting down.
TAAACTTCTTTTTATATTTTTGCCTCTGCTAAACTTTTCTGCTCAAGCATGAGATCTTTGATTATTATTTGCATTTGCCCACACACTCGCCTGAGAATTATTTCTTACCACCTTCTTATAATGCATTGTAGTCCGAATCGTGGCTCTGGATTTAGGCCGTTGAACTGAAAATGAAAATCTTAAAACTATGCCTTCTGCTACCGCGTTTGTCGGCTGAAGGAAAAATGCTTATTATAATTTACGCGGGAGAATTCTTCACTTCCGCGTATTTTATAAATTAATATGACGTCTATGGCTGCAGCGGCAGCAGCAATTGTTGCGCTAAAAACTACAACAATTCCGGAGTATACAAATGTGCTGAATGTTACAGTTATTATGTAGGGTAGACAGGGCGGAATTTTGAAATTCGATACAGGGAACATTGCAGACATTGCAATCGGACAGCATTTGGAGCGCATGTAAAGGATAGTAAATATGAAGTGACCAATATAAATGAACAAATGGAGGTGCTACATAAAGCTCCAAAAAATCTCTATCTCAATGTGCTCGAAGAGATTGAAATACACGCTCATCAAATGAAAAACCCAGACCTACTACTTAATGAGCAAAGTGATTTTATGCACAGGAGTTATTATGAGATTTTTAAAGACATGTTTTGGGCGTACTCTTGACTGCAACAACACGCTCCAGTAAGAAATAGCTGCTGCTGCCCTCAGCCTACTGGCTGCGAGGTGAACTGGGTCAAAACAAAGAAGAGGAAACGTACATTTTGGAAAAGAATATATATATGTTTTACTTATATTTTTAAGTTTCTTTAAAAAAATTTAAATTAGTGTAAACTATTTCTGTTCATGGTCCACTCAAAAAAGATTATTCATATATTGTTTCTTTAAAATTGTCTCATTATCAAATTGTATATTTGCCATTAATATGTATGGTAAAAAATAACACCTTAGTATATATGCATAATTCTTACAGACAGAGGGCTCTTTTTACTTTTATCGATCAGGTTCCTCCAAAAGAATGAGGTATTCATGCTACATTCATGTGCTTCTTTGTTGTGGAGAATATGATGTTCTGACAAACAACTGGATATTGAAAAGATAATAATCAAGAAATAAAATCGATAAATATAGGTAGCACTCAGGCATGATAGATTTAGTCCAATACTGTCGTCTGAGATATCGTTTGTTGAAACCGCCTGAAGCGTTTAAAAATTGTTAATTGAGAGGTTGATTGTGACAATGTTCAGTCACTGTGAAATGTTAACTTCTGTAGTCTTAAAAATGTTGAAAATATTGTTGTGTCATTCGGTGCCCCTCATTTTTCTGAGACTGCAGATGTATTCAGATTTGTTTTAAAGTTTGGATGTGAATTATGAACGAATTTCAAAGAGCTAAATGGAGCAATCTTTCAGTTTGTCTCACACTCCGCCTTTTTTGGTGCGGCTCCTGCGCGCTTAGGGAATTACCCAGCTCGCTGACCGCCTTTGTGCTCATGCTGACCAGCTACATTTGCACCAGACAAATTCGCTTCACCTTGTGCCCATTCCTGGTGGCTGATTAGCTCGCGTAACGTTAAACATAGCCACTTAATGTGGCACATTAGCTCACGAACTTGGCACATGAAATCGTATCTACGTAGAACAATAAATAAATACATCCCATAATAAGTAAGATAACTTGCTTGCGTGTCAAAATAACACTATAAGTATCTTTGTGGGCGCGTGTGAAACAGTATGAACATCGTAGGGTACGTCATAACATACTATCAGCTCGAATTTTCCACTTTTAACACATTTTTTTTTAAAATTTAAACGAACTTTCAAGTCATCTCGATCTTTTCAAAAGTGTTTAGTGCTGTTGCGCTCATTTGGTGGCACTTTTTGCTTTGAGCACGTCATAGCACTTCACTACCACAAACACAGCACACTATAGGTGTTCTGCTGTCCAAGTTTAGATCTTTAGCAGTCCCGCCGCTATTGCAGAAACTCGTGACCTCCTTGGCCACTTACTGCACAGAAATATGTAACAATGCGTTGCCCCGCCAGTACTGAAGGACAATAGTGGTCGCAATTCGACTGTTGTGTAGTTGCGAATAATCATACGACTTTCCAAATCCTCATAGATCAGGCACTGAACGCCCTTCCCAGTGGAATCGATATAGCCACAAACAGGACAGAAAGTCAAAATTGTTGTTTTCACAAAACACAATCGATTCAGTTCGACATTTGAATCACTCTATCCATGTCCCCACTAGAAGACATGTCTTTTATGCCACAAAATTTGTTTGGTGCCATAAATAAACTAATATTTTATCATTTCTTTACAATGTTACCACGTATAATTAGAGACTTAAAAGAACTTATACACTTCTGTGCAAAAATCGCCCATTTAACTCCTCTTTTCTCAGCAGCTAAACTGCACTATAAATTCATCAGTATCCTATTTGTATCATAAAATGCTTATCACTAAAATTGTTCTCTTAAACATATTACGAATTTATCCCCGAATTTACATACATAGACTTTATTTAAGAGACTCCCAAAATAACATACATTTTAGAGTTATCCCAAGTAATAATACACCTAAAAATTAGCTTATACTTTACATGTAGCTACATGTTGTACTTCCACAAGCAAAATTTTAATGAGGTCTAATGACCTCCAAGCACCTAAATTTCTGCCAAAAATAATTAAAAATATACTAAACACAAAACAAAAAACCCATCCAAGGTACTACAAATAGTACGTTTGCAGACCCCTTGACATTTCCCTCAAATTTTATGTGCAGTGCAGTTCACATTCCTCTCTTAGGTAAATAATGAGATTAACTACGTACTGCCGCACCAAGATTTGTGTGGCCAATATGGGGACCCTTCACGCTCTAAGTTGTGCCTCAGTATATTTCACAACATCTTAAATTCACCAAATTTACCCTGTACACAAAACAAAGATAGACACCAAAATTCTTAAGAACCACAGATGAAAATACCTATATTTATACACTTTTTTTTCATACCACATTCTTCATTCACAAGGTGCAAGTCTTATGACATTTACGTCGCCTGTGTATCTTTTGAATCTCCCTTTTTTCCACTTCTTCACCTACTCGAATTCGTGCACTCTTTCCTCTTTCACCAACGGAATTGACATCAACAATTTTACTTAAAGGGTGCGCGTTTTTAATTTCAACCCTCTAAACATTGCTCTCATCCTTTCCTCCATAATTATTCTATACATTACAACATGAAACCAACTCTTAATTTCATTATCACTATCAAATAATTCATTAATTCTATTGTTTACCCCTTCAAGACCTCTACTTTATACTTCTTCCATGCCCAGAAATGAGGCATTAATGACTTCAGTTATTCTCCACACCATCTCCAATCATTAACTGAAGTAGATACTTTCTTTATTGCCGTACCTTTCAGTACTAACATCGCCTCCTAAAGAAATGTATTCCTTATTATCCACTTCTATATTCTCCCAATCTACCTCTAAATCATCTGTAGGATTTAAATCATCCTGAGAACAAGTCGTTTCATCAAATTTAGTGTTCCCTTCCTGTGAAGTAACGATATCAGTAGCTGCAACCTCCTCACAATTAATCACACTAAATACTTCATTTCCTTTATGCAAAACATCACTTATTTCTGCCGAATCCCTACAGCCTTTATTAAAATTAGCTCTATTAACGTCCGCCGTTAACTCATAAGATTCATTCCTTAAAACGTCGAATACATCCGTCGATAAATTATACAAATCATCACCGATAACTCCGTCAACCTCCGCCGATACACAATACAAACTGCTACTACTGTATCGCTCCAGATCAGAATTTACTGTACACACGAATTCCGCCAAATTCGGATGTACCTCTGTCTCCTCTCAGATGCATCCGCCACTTTATGCTTTAACATACAGTCTAAAACATTTTCACGGTCATCCTTCCACACCTAATCGTAATTCATGCTTTCATCAAAAGCCATCGGTTCTCTTCCGTCAATGGAAATAAATGTACAAACTCCTTCTTCCAGATATCTAAATCACTAACATCAACCTTCGCAACATCACCATCTAAATCAGAATCTTTACCTCCTTTTAACAATAAATCACCCACTTCCGTTGATACATAATGATTCTTTATCACCAGCTGATGTGACTATCGCTACGCGACCTTCACAAATACCTTCGCATACTTCCGTCGATACACCTCAAAACTCACCTCCGGCTGACGAAACTACAGCTTCGTCGCCTTCACAGAGAGTTTCACGTACTTCCTCCGATACAGAATCATCTACAGTACTTTCGCCTACATTAGTACAATTGTTGCTTTTGACTAGTGCCTCATCAGAGTTCGTCATACATTCCGCCTCCACCAAACTAAGGTGTACTTTTGCCTCTTCTGATCACAGAATTTTTCCTTATACATACATTCATTCTATCATTCACTTCCCTTTCACAAAATAAAACCTCCAGCCCCATATTATCATTATCGAATCTCTCAGCACATTTTACCCCATTTATTGCGCCCCCTTTACGGTTGCGCTGCTTAAAATTATTCGGAATTTTATTCTTCCTCCTTTTAAGCTCTATCTTTGACATTTGTGGCTTCTTTTCCGAATTTTCAACATTCACACAATTTTTAAAATAATTTGTCCTTTTCGACACCAGTTTCTTTCGCCACATCCGGACCTGAGATGTGGCCATCTCTATTTATCCGACCTCGTATTCTGGCATTGCATTTCGTGAGGCTCCTGCCCCGTCGGCCGTTGTGGCCGAGCGGTTCTAGGCGCTTCAGTCCGGAACCGCGCTGCTGCTACGGTCGCAGGTTCGAATCCTGCCTCGGGCATGGATGTGTGTGATGCCCTTAGGTTAGTCAAGTTTAAGTAGTTCTAAGTCTAAGGGACTGATGACCTGAGATGTTACGTCCCATAGTGCTTAGAGCCATATGAAGCTCCTAACCATTTCTCCTCTTGGTCTCGAAATTTTCGTTTCCGGTTTTGATTTCCCCTTTCAATATTATTGTTACCATTGCGATAATAATTACTTTCGTGATTATTACAATCCCCATTCTGGTACCCATTTTCCTGTCTGCTATTTCCGATATGTGTCTTGATTTTCAGCGTCTGTTAGTTTCTCAATGTCTCTGGATAAGATCCCATAATAAAAATTCCGGTTAGGATCTTTTGAGAGTCGTGTTCTTGGTAAGGACGATTTATATGCGTCAACTTAGCCGATTCACTCACACAAAAATCGCGTATAGGCGCACTTCCGGGTTTGAAACTTGGTCCATTTAGGACCTACGTGTTTCCTGGGCGGTTGACTGCACGAAGGTATCATGCATTCCTCTCAAACCGTTTGCCTGATGCCCTGGAAGATGTTCCATTTCATTTCGGCAGAGGTTATGCTTCAAACATGATGATGCACCTCAACATTCTGGAATTAATGTTGAAGGTATTTACACAGAATATTTAAAGGGAAACGGCCCGGATAGAGAGGTCCAGTTGTACGACCTCCGCGTTCTTCTGACTTAAATCACCTAGATTTTTTCCTGTGTGGACACTTGAAGGAGCTAGTGTACTCTACTACGCCGACACATGCAGAAGAACTGATAGGGCGTGTTCATGCTGCTCTTGCATCTGTGGAGCCAGCCATGTTGCGAAGAGTCCAGAGTTGTATGGTGCAGTGTTTGGACGTGCAATTGGAATCTCTATTCTTCTGTAAAAGTCATGCGATCATTAATACGGAAATCATTATTGTCACTGGTTGCTAATGCGTTAATCTGAGCAGGCCTACTCCATGTGATACTAACGACTAGTAGATCTGAGTTACTTAACTGTGCAACCGTCTTTAGCATCTAGATATTGATATTGACAGGTCATTTGTTTCAGTTGTGTGTTTCTGATCTGTCTGACCATGTTTATGTTAAGTTCCCCGTTACAATAGACTGTACTACGTAAATGTCGGATACGTATGACTTAAAAACATTGTATGTAACAGTGCTATACGGTAGAATGAAATTGGCAAATAAAAACAAATACGCCTCGACCTAGAGTCGAAAACTGGACCCCCTGCATGCCAACGCAGAAACAGTATCCATTGCACCAACTGCGCAGCAATACGCCTGTACGCTGAGAGAGGTAGATACAATACATGTTAATACAGGGTTGCCAGATTGCCAATCTTTAACGTCCATTTACTGCCGGAATTATGGGCAGGACGAAATTTTGTGACAGGCGTTTTTGTATTGCTAGTATGTGAGGAATAACGCTGCAAAGTCCGAGTGCGCGAATTTTTCTTCATCCTGTATATTGATGTGCAATGGTATGGCAATGGTTGCGTATGTAGCGGCAAGAACATGAATCCTTGGTTATACTTCGGAACTCCTGTACTCGACCTTTCTACGCTGGTGTAGTTTGCTTGTACCCGACAACACACACAACACTTGTACCTTTATGTTGCAGACAATGGCGAATCGAGTCTGGGAGCATAAAGAGACGGTAAGTACGGGCATGATGTCATAGGACCCGCTGGCGAGCTTAAAGGGAGTATACAGAGCTCACTACAGAGATAAAAATTACAAGTCTATAACATTAACGCAATTTACCTCAGGTGACTGCTGTGGGCAAGTTTGCCTATGAATACAAATGACTATGTCAATACAGTCTTTCAATCATAAAATGTATCTCAAACATGACTGATATAATATGGCTGATAATTGTACATTACAAATTTCCAATTCCTTGGGTGAGGAATTCATTTACAGAGCAGAAACTCTGGTCCGTTGGAATTGACTTGCGCCGTTTTTAAACTGGCCTTCTATCTTTACCAATCTGAAGTTATGAATATGAATGTATAATTGTGTTCCACTGTGAAGGACACTGTTCTGATTAAGACAGATGTTCTGGCACTGGAGACAAGAATAGTCTTGCAGTTTCTTGTTCTATGCGTGTGCACAGAACTGTTTTGCTGATATGCATTGGAGGTTTTTAAGAATTCTGTTAGAATGACTGTTGTTTCTTTTGAAAGTTTAATATCTTTAGTGAAGGGGAAAGAGGATGAGATGAATCTTGTACCTTTATATTGCTTGTGATTCTGATAGCTCCATTTCAAGTTTTGGTGGTTATACAGTAGGTTGCATTCCCCCAGTCTACAAGGGATGAATGTATGTAAAATGAATTAATACTGTTGTCTTCAAGAGGTTCTTGATTGATATGACTCCATTTTGGTGTTAAGCAAATAATTTTACACAAAGTTTATCATGTGGTGATTTATCTTTAATGTTTATTTTTGTCAACTTTTATTGTTTCAAAATTGCATAATATTTGTGTTTGTAAGATTAAGGCTCAAACTGTTTTCTGTGATTCATATTTATGCCTGTTCAATAGTTGCCTAATCTGTGTTTGTCATTATTGAGTTGTCCGCCCTGGTAGCTGAGTGGTCAGCGCGACGGAATGTCTTGCCTAACGGCCCGGGATCGATTCCCGGCTTGGTCGGACATTTTCTCCGCTCAGGGACTGGGTGTTGTGTTGTCCTTATCATCATCATTTCATCCCCATTGACACGCAAGTCGCCGAAGCGGCGTCATCTCGAAAGACTTGCACCTGGCGAACGGTCTACCTGACGGGAGGCCCTAGCCACACGTGATTTTACTTCTGATCTCTAGTGTGTTGCCGTCAGGACATCAAGCAGTTTCTGGATGGAGCAGAACACGGCGTCATCTACTTCAGCCTAGGAACCAATGTCCGCAGCAATGCGATGTCAGACTGGAAGCGACAGGCATTCATTGAAGCGTTCCGGGAGCTGCCCCAGAGGATCCTCTGGAAGTGGGAGAACGACTCCCTTACCAGCCGGCCTGAGAACGTCATGGTCAGCAAGTGGCTGCCACAGCAGGACGTACTAGGCACGTAACTATATCTGCATATCGTATCTATCTTAGCCTAATGGTAATCGGTGACACTCTAAATAATAATCTCACGGATGCAATAGTCTTTTCTGCACAGATGATAAAGTTTCCTCATTTGTATTGTAGCCTCTTTCCAACAGCTCCACTCATCATTACCACTGAATGTTGAACATACCTAGTTTTATTGCCAAACTTTTGCTTTTGCGTATCACTTCTCATCAGTATATTTATCGATACCGTCATGAGAAATTACAACTGTCACATTACCTTTATTGACTTATGTACCAGCAGATTCGCAATTCTATCGTAGAGTGTTCTCATAGCGATAATAGCAGTGTTGACTACTGCTACTCTTCAAAGTCACTGATCGCTTAAACAGTTTGGCAGATCGATATTTAGACCCATACATTCACACACTACGTTGTTAGTCACTGGCTGTATTGCTCATTACCCCATTATTGCTGGCTATACACATCACGGTCACAAATTCTCTAAATTATTCACACAGTGACATCATGATACTTTACACTTTAATATTGTCGCGCAGTGGTGAACCAGTTGCAATTGCAATCACTTGAAACATAATTCCACACAACTAAAGTAGAATGAAACACACTCTTGATCTACGCAAGTCTTTTCCCATACACATTTTTCCTTAGACTGACGCCATCCCTCTGCGTCAGGCCTTTCTCGAGATTCTCCTCTCAAAAACTAGCCAATGAGAGGTCAGAAAAGGACTTGCCAATAGGAGACAAGTAAACGTATTTGTCACTCGAAACTTCCTGGCGGATTAAAACTGTGTGCCGAACCGAGACTCGAACGCGGGACCTTTGCCGTTCGCGGGCAAGTGCTCTACCATCTGAGCAACCCAAGCACGACTCACGGCCCGTCCTCATAGCTTTACTTCCGCCAGTACCTCGTCTCTGTCCGGCACACAGTTTTAACCTGCCAGGAAGTTTCATATCATCGCACACTCCGCTGCAGAGTGAAAATCTCATTCTGGAAACATCACCCAGGCTGTGGCTAAGCGATGTCTCTTCAATATCCTTTCTTTCAGGAGTGCTAGTCCAGCAAGGTTCGCAGGAGAGCTTCTGTAAAGTTTGGAAGGTAGGAGCGAGGTACTGGTGGAAGTAAAGCTGTGAGGACGGGCCCTGAGTCGTGCTTGGGTAGCTCAGTTGGTAGAGCACTTGCCCGCGAAAAGCAAAGGTCCCGAGTTCGAGTCTCGGTGGGGCACACAGTTTTAATCTGCCAGGAAGTTTCATATGAGCACACACTCCGCTGCAGAGTGAAAATCTCATTCTGTATTTGTCACTCGTTTCACGTGATTAACCGTGAATCCGAAGCGGAGTAATCAGAGACCGGATTATATGCATCATAAAAATTTTATAATATACATGGAAATATGTATGAAAAATGCTTAAAATGTATAAAAAATGTCGAAATATGCAATATCAAAAAATAAAAAACACAATAGTTACTGCGTGCATTATATCTCAAAGTCGAACCTGTGAATATCAGTTAAGATGGGCACGCGAAAAATCTGTACATTTAGAATGCTGATATCACTTTCCAAATACTTTCTGGTAGAGATTAGGAAGAGGGAATTTCTGGGATTATTTTCTAAAAATTTGCAAAAATCTCAAGAATTGTTCCTTCTTTGCTATTGTTGTCGGTATCAAGCGCATGCGATGCGAGTGAGTCGCAGGGAGAGAATCGATATGTACAGGACCAACTTCGAGATGTATCGCACCACACACTGGCTGGCTCAAAAACTCCGTAATATTTTAGTTAAAAAAACAACATACAATCATGAATTTTTAACAACATTAACTTTTAATTAATACTATTGGACCAAACCATCATTTTATTTTACATTTTTCTACTATTGTAAACATAAACGCCCAAGTGCTGTTTCAAATGTTCGGTAGGAAGATTGTGTCTTCGATCACTCAAAACATTTTTATAAGAAGAAAAGAACCGTTCTGCGTCAACTGAGATAACTGGACAGTATTTGAATTTGGGTGCTATATTGGCACTTATTGTTTCTGGTAAAAGTTAATCTGTCCCATTAATAAAACTATCAATTTGGTACAAGGGTTGAAAGCCTGGGTTATTGTTTAAAATGTTTTCAAACTTTTCTTTAAGTTTTGTTGGGAATGACTCCGGCAATGAGGAGTTTACTAGAATAATTTTATTCATTAGCTGACTAGATCCATTCAACCACAAACCTTGAGTTTCAAGCTTTTTAATATTTGCAGGTATATAGGAAAAATCAGTGCTAATCACAGCAATGTCTTTTTTAATACCGAAATAATTAAAAGCTTCCTTGCACTGGCAAACTTCCAAAGCCTCTGCGCTATCGAACTCGTTTACTACCCCTTTAATGGCCTCGAAATGTTCACTGTAAAACAACCCAGCTTCGACCCACGTACCCCAACGAGTTACCACTGATACGGAAGGTAAAGACACAGTTGGCAGTCTTTCTTTGTGGGTCTTGATGCGAGCGGGAGCCTTTACAAACACTTTCTTTGCGGATGAAATCAGTTTACTTACATTCACAAACGTGGAACGTACTTCTTCAGCAAGATGATGCACTCCATGAGCAAAGCACGTCACATGAATCAAATTGGGATAAAATACTCCGACGGCTTTTCCTGCTTTGATCATATAGGGAGCAGTATCTGAAATAAACACCAACACCCCTTCATCTGCAAAAGATTCTGGAAATATTTTTCTAATACCCTAATTAACAAATCTGGCGATTGTAGGATGATTTACTTTTTTCAAGTTCTTTGCAGGTCGCTGAATAGAAGGAAGAAGGCTCCTCTTTTAAGGAATCAACAACTAAATTTGCAATGTAACGGCCACAAGTGTCTGTAGTTTCGTTAACTGAAATCCAGATAATTCTGTCTCTGAGTTCATTGCGTATTTCTTCCGCAATATTAATGTGAATTGTCGGTACGTAATTTTTACGCAATGTTGATTCATCTGGTACGTTTTGATTTAAGCAATAGTTGCGTAGGAAGCCTTTGAGGGCAGGTTTTGTAAGTTTCTGAGGAGGAATACTGCTTGCAATAAATGCTTCCCATAGATCCATGTTAAACAGACTTTTTTGATGACCTTTGGAAAAAGCCCTGCTACTGCAAGTTGCTGTTGTCAGAAGATGGTTTCGTGGTCCTTTCTTCTGCAATCCTGCCATATGAAGACTTGCCTTTTCTTTGCGCACAACACGTTACACACTACACTTCGTAAACACGTTCAGCTATATACAAGTAAATGGAAAGCTAAACTGAAACAATGGACGTGCTACTATAAGCTTGCGTAGTTTAATTTAATTGTAGCCGACGCGTACAGTATGACAGCGGAGGGCATTAACTGGGGGCGCAGGTGCAGGAGCAATGACTCTGTCTGTCTGTTCCTGTTCCTCTTCCGTAATGATTTCGCTAGAGAGTGGCCTTCGGCTAGCGATTACACGCAGTTGTAGGTCGCGGTTAATCTGTGAGACATCAAAACTAGATCGAGCTACAGACCACCCGTCTAAATTTATTAAATATGGTAAATATAGAGTGAAAATATGCATCGTCACTAGTTTTAAGTTAAAATATGCAATAGTCGGTGAAAAAGTGCCAAATATGCAAATGCAATGCATATGCAAAATGCAAATGCATATAATCTGGTACCTAGCGATAACTATGCAACTTGTATTGTTTATTGCACATTACATAGCATTTCTGTTTCCATACACTGCATTATATGTCTCAAACAAAAATTTTCCGATATATCAACATCGCGTTTGAAATTTGGCAGCGTGGGGACGATTACGCCAAAAGACATTACATGCTGTCACTAATTCCACATGTTTTTGTATTGGTTGACCTTGGGAACATTTCGAACCTGCATAACATTAGAGGCATTGACCAATAGTGCTGTTATCGATGTTTCGAGATTAGGCCTAAAATGAGTAAACCTGAGCTCAGTTAGATGTGGTATTAACCGAAAAGTATAAATGCATTTGCATTAACTAGAACAAAACTTCATACTTAAGTCAGAGACAGCTAATTAGCATACATTCTCATTTACCTCATAAATGGCTCGGTTGGGGACTGACGCGTTGTTGGCGGAGGTTCTGACAGAACTTGTGAAAATCAAATTAGCGTATGAGTATAGTTTATTTCTCATAGAGCAATGGAACAGCGGTATTTGTTGATGGTGGTGCATAGTCTTCCTATTGCATCTGATACGCATATAAAAGAGAATGCAGCGAGTTCAAAATGAAATTGGCTCCTGAAGTTTTTACCAATCACGAGCCGCACTAATTTAACACCACCATCAGTTCTGTGGATCCCGTATCTTACAGAAGCGAGAACAGCAGATTCATAGTTCTGAGATGATGGTCAGATCATATGTACGAGGGAATATCGGAAAGTAAGGTACAACAATTTTACTATCAAAAAGTTTAATAGGTAACAAGAAAATCACAAATGAACTTACTTCTCTTACCTATTTTCCTACGTAGTCACCTACTTTGTCAACACATTGGTCCCATCGTGGCACGAGTTTCAGAATGCCTCTTCGTAGAAGTCCGTTCGATTTGGATATAGCCATCTGCGGACTGTTGATTTCACTTCGCATTCGTCGCAAAGCGTTGGCCGACCAGGAATTTCTTCATGGGACCAAACACATGAAAGTCCAACGATGCAAGGTCCGTACAGTCTGGTGGATACTGGAGCACTTCGAACCCAAATTTGGCGATTTTCTCACGAGCAAGAACAGCAAAATGTGGGCGAGCACTAAATTTACATGCCGTGAACTATAGTGTACACTACACCATAGGAAACGATAAGGTTCGCAGCTGCACACACCGGTCGTTCAAAACTGCTCCGTGGTTGCAGCTTTTATTGGCCAGCCGGAGCGTGGCGGATCTCTATGGTTCATAAGCTCTCTGGAGACAGTGCTACGATCCATACAGCGGTTCCCATAAACGACACGCATGTCCTTGTGAATTTCACTCGGTTTATTTGCTTTGGCACACAAATATCGAGCACACTTCGCTGCTCTTCACAAGTTGACGGCAATATCATGCGTGTCATTCGTGTTTCGTAGCTCAGGCTTGTCACACTAGATCTAAATAAATAAATAAAGCACCTCTGTAGCGCGAATTTCACACTACATCCTCTTGAAATTTCAGTCATTGAAGCTGCTTCAAAAATTAAATAAGCCAAACGCGTATGCAATAAACAAACTGCCTTCAGCTAGTTGCGCAGACGGAACAATTCTGCATGAATTTTGGAGCAACTAAGGAATGACGGAAAACAGAAAAAACGACATTCCAGCATTTCAACTGCAATACCAGGGGAGACAAAAGTATTATGCGTTGCTTTCCGATCTTCTAAATGATCTGCAAATAGTCTCATGGATGAGTTTTGCTTACAACGGAATGAAATGAGTGGCCGAATGCAAATTGCATTTTATACATTGCGTCACTTTACCATCATCTGCTGAGCTCACGGATCCAGCTGGTTTTTAAAATAAAACTATTACAAAAATCGTGAATCATGTACCGCTTAATAATTGCGGGGAGCACATTGTCTTTTAAATGAAACATAAATATACTCCCATTTTAACGTATTTAATTATAAATCAAAACAAATTCTATCACAGAGAGACTTACATAAAATACGCCGGCTTACTTCGATGGAGACGTGATGAAAGAGTACAGTTTGTCTAGAGGTGCTTCGCTCATCCATTACCTTTTGTTCCGAAAAATTTGAAATTATTCCTTAAATTCGTTTCAACTATAGGCTGATTTCTCTGATACCGTTGATCTGAATTCGCAGTTCATTCGCGTTTTATCACATTTTTCAAAGATGACATAAAACATTTCCTTAAGAAAAGAGCGTACATTCGTGCAAGGAAGTGACTTCGGAATATTTTTTTTTTATTGTTTCAAAAAGATGACTTTCTTCAAGTAGTGTATCCGGACGGAATTTACTAGACTTTTCTTGTTTCTATTGTTGTATACTTGCAACACGGTCATTTTGCGCTTTTAGTTATGATACACACATTACCTATCAGTTGTTTGCTGCAATTGAACTGTGTGTATTACTTACGCACATCTGGAAACGCGAGCAGCGACTTTCACCGTCATCCAGTCATGCTTTATACTACAGCTTCACTTTTCCCCGTCTGCTTGAGAGTTTCAGTTGTCGCTAACAGGACTCTGCCATACAAACGCTTCCTTCATTAAATTTGACAACGTTTTCTAGTCATTACATACGCAGCCATCGGAGACTGCTATAAATGAAATAAAGTCACAGCTGAAAACTGATGGTTTCTACCACTGTTCAGTGATTTTATTGCTGAGCCGCAGAGCGTTGAACGAAGCTGCCATCGACGTCTTGTACTGAATATTGGGAAGTTGTTGTTGTTAAAAGTAACTAGCGTCAGACACTGAAAGAACTTTGTCGGATATTACCAGAATATAACATCACATGTAAAACGGAAGAACTTGATTTTGATCGTCACGAAATTCGGCAGCCGCGAGAAAGTGAGTACTACTGAATGTCTCTAGTATTGGGCTGATGCGTAGGTTCATATTCTTTTTGTTTGACATTGAAGCTAAGCCATCCTAGGGCAGTACTTTGCCCTCTTCAATTTCTTAGTGCGAGCCCCGGAGAGGTGAACCACAGTTCTTCTTCAGCATAAAATTTGTATGTTATTCAACATTTTTGACCTCTGGCGGTGTGTTCGTGTAAGGTGCCATACAAACTTAAGTATATCACTGATGCACTGCCCCTTAGAAAGAGAGATATGATAAAATGAAAACATATATGCGTGGTCCATCTCACCCATAAGTATATGGGTGAGATCGATCAGTGGTCTTGGAGAGAAGAGCAAGTAAAAAAAGCTTTACATGAAGAAGGGAGTCAATAGAAATTTCAAATTCTTATTTTGAATATGTTTTATTAACATTGGCTTTTGTAATGAGTTGTTGGTTCTGTTCAAGCATTAGCCTGTCTCTTTCTCATCACAGCAGCTACACTTATTACCAAATGTTGACCTGAACAAGGAGCATACTGAATCCAATCGCAGTTTTTATCAGTTTCTTAGTAGAGTTCACCACATCAAACACATTCATCCTCATCTGATTCATGAAAGTTATTTTCATGATCTTCTACAATGTCTGCGCAGGTGAACTACTTGCAGTATCGTATAGAGCATCTTCAGTCTGTTTTTCTCTTCACTGCTATCACCATTTGGTAATCATTTGTTGCCTTTTTTCTGTTTGCTTTCATTTATTATCCCTCTTTTCCTTTACAGTTTCAATATCTTCAACAGAATTTAACCCTTTGGATACAGTTGCTGCCTCCTTCTTAAATTTAATGGTTTTATCAGTGGAAGGAACAGGTGATATTTCTTCCAAAATTTTTGTCTGTGCTGGCTTAGGAGAAGTCAGTTTTTAGGTGATAATCTTTGAAGTTTTAGGTTTAGTAGAAGTGTAGTCCGAAACTGTGTCAGTGAAGGAATTTAACTTGCGTAGATAACTCTGCTATTTTGATGTGTTTGGAATCAGTAGCTCTTTTGATGAGCTTTGAAGTAGTTGACTGACCTGTGTGCAACATTCTGTCTTGCATTTGTTACCACAGACATATCTTCCGACAAATAAGTATAGTCTGGGACCGTGGCCATCTTCAGTGGGATTACTGTGCATACCTTGAGCTAAATGTAATCGTGTACAACTTCACTCGCATGAAAACAAGTGGTCCATATCTCCCAAATAACATTGGTCCATCGCTCCCAACTGTCTGGGGAAGAAGAACCACCCCGATTTTTGTCCGTAGGCAGCCAACTCTGTGGCCATCTTAGGTTAGTTTCATACCTACACATCTGTCAGCCTCACAGGAAAAAAACTGCATCAATATTATACAAACTAAGCCGTAATATTACAATTATGCAACTACACGATAAAACTTTTCGGTTTACCAGAACAGAGAATCTGATTTTTCTGCACAACTAACACGAAAATGACTGCAACACTTCTACACTACGTTTCTTGACGAAAGAGCTTCCTTACAAGTAGAGAGCCTGTATAGGGAGAGAGTGGCCAACTGGACGATACGGTGGCCATTTTTCTGCCAAACTGCGGACGGGACTTTTGAATGGCCAGTAGTGGAGTAGTCATTCGTTAAATGCCTTTGTTTATAAGAATAATGTGTTATAATAATTTTCACAGAGCCAATTCACAGGTCTGTTTTCAAATTTAACTATGTATACTGCAAGTCGTTTTATATGTAGTAAAAAGCAAAAACGACTTACTTCGTATAGACAAGAGTACTTGGTTGGTTTCCACAAGGCTCCTGTTTGATTTATGTCAGCCCTGTTGACTGCGACTGCCCACTGCTTTCGTCTTTCTTCATTGCGTGGAAATGCTAACGTGCGAAATCTACTTTCGCCTCTATTGGAACAACCAAATGCAGCACAACCTGGCGTAGTTTACGAACATCTGCAGAACGAATTACAGATGTCAAAAACAATACTGTACAATTACTAACGTCTTTACTTCAAACGTGTAGGCCTACCGACTTCATCACAAAACGCTTCATTGATTGAACTCGTTTAAGATCGCAAACGCTAATTACGTACTAAAAACGATATACAACTAAATCGAACATGCATGCACAACGCATAACAAATCTCTCAATAATTCAAATGTCTTTTAATCGTTTCTAAGAGTCCTCTGAACTTCAATTCAACTCAAAAGCACGGCGGACATAGGAAGCGCGAGAGACGTTTGGTGCCATTTTTCTGCCAAAGCTAATCAACCAATCACGGGCAACTTCACCTATGGCCACTCTCTCTGTATACAGGATCTCTACTTAGAAGCAGAGGCAGCTGCGATCCAGCGGCGCATTTGTGAAACACACCACTGGTCAGTCTCATCGAAGGGTCCAGCTCTCGCGGACATATCTTTTTTATTGTTGTACTTATAGACACGCCCTCAGTTTTAAATTCTTCTGATGTGTGTGATCTGATGAAGATGTGAGTACTGGACAACATCAGTCACATACAACCAGCTGAAGCATGTATGTACATGTCGCTTCACTGCCACGACTTACGTCATTAGTGGAGGGTCGTATCGATTAGTGTGCTCTCTTAAGCGGGGGACTAATATTATTACAGTGAGCATACATAGAGTTAACAAGTCGTCCTATGAGGGTGGGAATCGCGTTATCCGATAAGGAAACGTCAACAGAACTATTTTGAAGACTTCTGCAACATTTTAGTTGTTTGTGTTACAGCTCATCCAAACGTGCGACTCTTCATCACGCAAGGTGGCCTGCAGAGTCTGAACGAAGCCACGTACCACGCCGTGCCGCTGCTCGTCATCCCGTTCTTCTGCGACCAGGCGCACAACGCCGCTAAGATACAACAGAGTGGGGCTGGCGTCCGGCTAGAGTACAGAGACATCACCAAGGACGACTTGCTGAGGAACATACGGACCGCCCTTCACGACTCCAAGTAAGCTAAGTTATGCGTTTTTACATAAGTTACGACCATATCATTTTAACCGACAGTCTTGGCTGAGAAAGGTGTCATCAAGACTCAAAAAATGGCTCTGAGCACTATGCGACTTAACTTCTGAGGTCATCAGTCGCCTAGAACTTAGAACTAATTAAACCTAACTAACCTAAGGACATCACACGCATCCATGCCTGAGGCAGAATTCGAACCTGCGACCGTAGCGGTCGCTCGGCTCCAGACTGTAGCGCCTAGAACCGCTCGGCCACTCCGGCCGGCATCAAGACTCAAATTTGTTCAATACCTCCGACGACTACGTACACCAGTTTAGTTGTTTGACCCTTGATGGGTACCAAGATGACTTGCTTATGCGGAATACAAGAAGAAATACAAAAATGGCTCTGAGCACTATGGGACTTAACTTCTGTGGTCATCAGTCCCATAGAACTTAGAACTACTTAAACCTAACTAACCTAAGGACATCACACACATCCATGCCCGAGGCAGGATTCGAACCTGCGACCGCAGCAGTCTCGCGGTTCCGGACTGAGCGCCTGAACCGCTAGACCACCGCGGCCGGCAGCAGAAATACATTGAGATGTAATTTTAAACTCGTCAAGTTGAACTTGTGTGGGCGGGGATAGATAAATTTTTATTGCTGGTGTAGTCGATACGAATGTTTATAAAACCTCTCGATACTAGTTCAGATTAGATTAGATTAGATTAATACTGGTTCCATAGATCATGAATACGACACTTCGTAATGATGTGGAACGTGTCAGGTTAATAAAAGATATCTGTACAAGATATTACATTACACAAAATATTGCATGACACTAACGTTTAAGTTGTTGTTGTTGTCTTTTTTCCCCTTAATTCATATCTAAAAATTCAGCCAATGAGTAGAAGGAGTTGTCATCTAGAAATTCTTTTAATTTATTTTTAAATGTTAGTTTGCTATCTGTCAGACTTTTGATGCTGTTTAGTAGGCGACCAAAGACTTTTGTGGCAGCATAATTTACTCCTTTCTGTGCCAAAGTCAGATTTAACCCTGCATAGTGAAGATCATCCTTTCTCCTGGTGTTATAGCTATGCACACTGCTATTACTTTTGAACTGGGTTGGATTATTAACAACAAATTTCATAATTGAATATATATACTGTGAGGTTACTCTGAGGATCCCTACATCCTTAAATAGATGTCTGCAGGATGACCGTGGGTGGCTCCAGCAATTATTCTGATTACACGTTTTTGAGCAATGAATACTTTTCTACTCAACGTTGAATTAGCCCAGAATATGATGCCATACGAAAGCAGTGAATGAAAGTAGGCATAGTAAGCTAATTTACTGAGATTCTTATCACCAAAATTTGCAATAACCCTAATAGCATACGTAGCTGAAC
This sequence comes from Schistocerca piceifrons, assembly GCF_021461385.2. Lineage (NCBI taxonomy): Eukaryota > Metazoa > Arthropoda > Insecta > Orthoptera > Acrididae > Schistocerca > Schistocerca piceifrons. The sequence goes on along the minus strand of NC_060139.1, from coordinate 931,401,452 downwards.
TCAGACGTTTCAGCAGACCATCAATGTGTTGCTTCATTCAAATTCATATTTGAATTAGGCAATGCATTTGATCACATATAAGTAACTGTTCCACTCAGCATGTGTTGTATCTAATAAAAGAATTTGTTTGAGCTACAGGCAAGTATCAAAAGTCTATGGAACACATAGTAATAGAGATTCATCATATCCTTTATTTTGAAACAAAGGAAGTGATTAAAGCGGAACTAATGATCCAAATAACACATACTACGTTTTTGTTTTATACTGCATATTAAATAAGCAGTGTGTACTCAATTGTCAAAATTTTATTAAAAAATTTTCACATTAGGCTTTATTATTCATTGTTTAACAGTGTTTAATTAGAAGTCTCCTGCTGTAATAGTATCGACAGTATTTTTAAAAAACCTTTTCTTTAAACAAATACATTAAAATGACAGTAATATATTCTATAGTGTAGGAATCAGGGAATCTGCCTGGCCACGGGAGTACCTCAACTTCTTAATAGAGACACATGCCAAGTGTCAACGAGCATTGTCTTGTTGAAAAATGGCACCACGATACTGGAGCAGGAGAGGTAGCACTTGAGGACGTAGTATGTCCGTGACGTACTGTTACAATTACCTCAGTCAGTACCAGAGATGACCTGAAGTCATACTCGATGGCTCCATACACATTGATGCCAGAAGTAACATTGCTGTGGCTCTTCAAAACATTGGAAGAATGTAACCACTGCTCAAGTTGGCGCCTTACTCGCCTACGGTGGTCATCCGGAGTAGCGCAGCCACTAGATACAATGTTACACCATGCACCAGCAATCCATGCTTCCTGGACGCAGCACCACTCCAAACGTAGTCGTTTATTTTGTGGTTTTAACGGACGCTGCTAGTCTCCAACCGATGGTGTGGGATGACAGCAAACGTTGCAGACAGTCAGTTACTTGTTGTCGGATGGCAGATCCATATGTGAGGGGGCTACCATGTACTTGATGGGTATTTCGGTGAGTTTCCCTTGTTGTCGTAAAATGGGGTAGACCGGAATCTTCTTGCCTAGTACGTCTGTCCTCACGTTCCCACGCAGTCCAACACTGGGCACTGTAAGATCTGAATGATTCAAAAATCTGAGTACTGCATGATTCGACCACCTACCCAAATGGGGGCCCACAAAGGGGCCATTTCCAAAATCCGTCAGTGACTGATAACTCTGTTTCACAAGACTACTCGGCATCTCCTAGTCTTTCATGGTCATTTGACAGCCGGAGCTTCAATACAGGATATCCATAACTTTTACTTTAAGATGAAGTTTTAATACTTTGTGTTTTATTTTCAGTTTTCTTCTATGGTTTTACTTCTGTTCTTTACGACTGACTGCCATTACTTAAGGCTAATTTAGTGGAGTTTTGGCCGTCCGGTGTGGCCGAGCTGTTCTAGGCGCTTCAGTCTGGAACCGCGCGACCGCTACGGTCGCAGGTTCGAATTCTGCGTCGGGCATGGATGTGTGTGATGTCCTTATTTTAGTTAGGTTTAAGTAGTTCTAAGTTCTGGGGGACTGATGATCTCACATGTTAAGTCCCATAGTGCTCAGAGCCATTTAAACCGTATTTTTAGTGGCGTTTAGTGCTGCTACCTCAGTAGAAGTTTTATTACTTTTCCTTTTATACCGACTTTTTTTTAAATACCGCACCATGTTGGTCCGAAGATTACGTAGCCGTCGTCGAGTGAGCCAGTTTGTGCGTTTGCTACCCAGGTTTTTGACATTTTTTGCAGAGCTAGCTGCATGCTGGTAGAGCATCCTTGCAGTTTCTCGACATCGCTTTCCAGTCATGATACATCAGTCAGTAGATGCAGTTCTCACGGTAGACAATCCCTACGAAGGTGGAGAGCCAGTTCCAGAGCCCTATTCTGAATTCGCTGCAGATGTTCGATGCGGGTGTCGACAGTGTTGCCCCAGGCAACTGCTGCAGACTCAAGGAGAGGTCGTATGGGACGCATGGAAGCTGCCCTAGATGATGGAAGAATCAGCAATGATCAACGGCATGAGGGTGCAGGAGGCATTGGAAACCTCTACGTTAAAGACACGTAACGTGCATCCATAAGACATGTGTGTTGTAATTGAAAAAGTGTCAACCATTGGCAAAAGATTTTGTACTAGTCCCCCTTTCTGATCTCCGGGGAGGGACTTTCCATGGGGGAGGTGACCACTGGAAAAAGATTGAATAACCAATGAAAGGGTGACGTTCTTCGAGTCGGGGCGTGGAACGTTAGAATTTTGATGGTGGAGCTAGAAAATCTAAAACGGGAAACTCTAAGGCTCAGTCTAGATATAGGGGAGGTCGGTGAAGTAAAATGGAAGGAAGGAAAGCATTTTTGGTCAGACAAGAACACGGTAGTATTAACAACAGCAGAAAATGATGTAATAGGAATAGTATTCTTTATGAATAGGAGCGTAGGGCAGAGAGTGAGTTATTGTGAATAATTAGTTGATAGGATTGTTTTCATCAGAATCGGCACCAAACCAACTCCGACAGCAATAGCTATGGTATACATGCCAGCGTCGCAAGCAGAACGTGGAGAGAGACAGAAAATTTGTGAGGATATTGAAAGGGTAATTCAGTACGTACAGAGAGATAAAACTGTAACAGTCATGGTGGATTGGAATGAGGTTGTGGGGGAAGGACTAGGAGAAGGGGTTACGGGAGAATGTAGACTTGTTATTAGAAACGAGAGAGGGGAAAGGCATTAAGTTCTGCAGTAAATTTCATCTATTAATAGCGAATACCGTGTTCAACAAATCACAAGAAGAGGAGGTACACTTGGAAAAGGCCGAAAGATACAGGAAAATTCCAGTTAGATTGCGTCATTGTCAGGCAGCGATTCCGAAATTAGATAATGAATTGTACGGCGTATCCATGAGGAGTTATAAACTTAGATCACAATTTAGTAATGACGAAGAGAGGGATGACGTTTAAGAGACTACTCAGGAAGAATAAACGCGCAAAAAGTAGGATACGGAAGTAATAAGGAGTGATGAGATACGCTTGAAGTTCTTTGAGGCTATAGATACTACGATAATGAATTCCTCAATAGGAATTTCTTTGAAGAGGAATTTACATCTTTGAAAAGGTCAGTCGCCGAAGTTAAAGAAAAATATAGGCACAAGGAAGATAATTGCGAAGAAACAGTGCGTAAAAGTAGAAATACTTCAGCTGATCGAGGAATGAAGGAAGTACAAAAGCTTTCAGGAAAACGCAGGAATACAGAAATACAATTCACTTACAACTTAAATTAATAGGAAGATCAAGCAACCTAAGGCGAAATGGCTACATAAGAAACGAGAAGACATCGAAAAAGATATTACTGTCAGAAGAACTGAGTCAGCATACAGAAAGGTCAAAACAGTCTTCGCTGAAATCAGAAGCAAGAGTAGAAACATTAAGAGTGGGATGGAAATTTCATTAATAAATGCAAAGGAGAGAGCAGATAGGAGGAAAGAGTATATTGCACACCTCCATGACGGGATGAAATGTCTCAAAATGTGATAGAAGAAGAAACAGGACTGGACGAGTAAGGGATAGTATTAGAGTCAGGCTTCAAAAGAACTTTGAATGACTGTAGGTCAGATTAGGCGGGATAGATAACATCGCGTCAAATACTAAGAGGAGTGGCAACAAAACGTCTATACACGGTGGCGTGTACAACGTAAGACAATTGTGATGTATCGTCAGACTTTCGGAAACACATCGTCCACACATTTTAGGAGACAGCAATAGGCGACAAGTGCGAGAATTAAAACATAATCAGCTTAACAGCTCAAGAATTCAAATTGCTGACACAAATAACATATGCAAAAAGGGAAAAGAAAACCGAGGATCTGATAGATGGCGATCGTTATGGCTTTAGGAAAGAAAAATGCACCAGTGGCAATTCTGAAGTTGCAGTTGATAACGGAAGCAAGACTGAAGAAAAGTCGAGATACGCTCATAGGATTGTCGACCTAGAGAGAGTGTTCGACAATATAAACTGGTGTAAGGTGTTCGAAATTCTGAGTAAAATAAGTGTAAACTACTGCGAAAGACGGGTGGTATACAGCATATTTGAGAACCAGAAGGAAGACTGGTATACGACTAACGAAGTAGCCGAAATAAAAAGGGTGTAACACGGGGATGTAGCCTTCGCTCCTAGTCTTCAGTCTATACAAGAAAGAAGCAATGACAGAAATAAAAAATGATTGAAAGAGTGGGATTAAGATACAAGGTGAAAGACTGTCAATGATAAGATTCGCTGAGGACAGTGATATCCTCAGTGAAAGTGAAGAAAAATTACAGAATGTTGTGAATGGAATTAACAGCCTAATGAGTACAGAATGTGGATTGAAAGTAAATCGAAGAAAGACGAAAGTAATGAGAAGTATCAGAACTGAGACCAACGAAAAACTTAACATCAGAGTTGGGGATCAAGGAACAGACGAAGTTAAGGAATTATGCTCCCTAGGCATCAAAATAACCGATGCAGACGGAGTAAGGAGGACATCAAAAGCAGACGCAGTGGCAAAAAGGGCGTTCCTGGCCAAGAGAAATCTACTAATACGAAACATAGCTCCTAACTCGAGGAAGAATTTTTGAGAATGTACGTTTGGAGCACACAGACCCTGGAAAAACCGGGACAGGGGAGAATCCAAGAATTTGCGATGTGATGCTAAATGTTCAGAATTTGATTGATTGAGAAGGTGGTAAATGAGGAGCCCTCTCCTCAGAATCACCGAGGAAAGGAACATATTGAAAACACTGAAAAGAAGGAAGGACAGTGTGATACGATGTCTTTAAGACATCTGGGGGTAGCTTCCATGGTACTAGAGAAAGCAGTAGAGGAAGACAAAGAACACGTCCAGTAAATAACTGAGGACGCAGGATACAAGAGCTACTCTGAGTTGAAAAGACTGGCACGATGGAGGAATACGTGGCGGGCCGCATCAAAGACTGATAAAAAAAAGGTCAGTAGGATGTTCGACAGTACTCGCAGACCCCTGTTCTGAATTCTTCCGACAGGACTTACCCAGGCAATTACAGCGTGCTCAGTCTCATATCAAATGTGTTCGGTCGGTTTCAGCGCTGCCGAACTGGGGGGCCAGCATATCAATTGGAACTCGTCACTTTGTTCCTCAAACCAATCCATCAGTCCTGGCCTTGTGACATGGCCCGTTACCTTTCTGAAAAATGCTACTGCCGTAGGAAAATATGATCGTCACGAAGAAGTGTATGTGATCTGCAACTAGTGTACGACACACCTTAACCGTCATGGTGCTTTGCACGAGTTCGGCTGGATCCATGTATGCCCAAGTAAATGTTTACCAGAACATAATGGAGTCCCACGAACTTGTCACCGTCCCGCAGTACACGTGTCAACGAGCTGTTACACAGGAAGACGATGGAATCGCGCCCTCCCGTCGGGATAATGAAGAAGGTACCTGGATTCATCAGACCATGCAACGCTCTGTCACTGCGCCAACGTCCTGCGCCTTGGGCCACTTGCTCATTTCAGTTATAATTGTGCCGGCCGCTGCGGCCGAGCGGTTCTAGGTGCTTCAGTCTGGAACCACCAGGCTGCTACTGTCGTAGGTTCGAATCCTGCCTCGGGCATGGATATGTGTGATGTCCTTAGGTTAGTTACGTTTAAGTAGTTCTAAGTCTAGGAGACTGATGACCTTAGATGTTAAGTGCAATAGCCCTTGGAGCCATTTGAAGAGTTATATTTGTCGATGTAGTGGTATTAACATTCCCACATGTATGGGCCGTTCGATAAGAGGCTCGTCGTTAGGAGAGTTGAGTGCACTGTGTATTCAGACAGACTTGTAGTGTGCCAAGCATTAAAGTCTGATGTTAGCTTCGTCACAGTTCGCCGCCTGTCCTGGTTTACCAGTCTGCCCACTCTTCGACATCTGACATCTGTAATTAGGGGTAGCCATGCAACCCACGACATCTGGCAGTAATTTTATCGTGGTTTCGCCGCGTGTTGAAGATACTCACTACAGAACTCCTCGTACACACAAGTTATTAAGTTTCCGAAATGCTCGTGCCTAGCCTCCGGGTCTCTACAATCTATCATCTGTCAGACTTAGATAGACTGTGCACCTTCCTCATTAGATACACATCAAAAAAAGTTTTGCATCGCCTCGGTTAACAGAACTCCCGAAGACAACGTTAAATGTGGATATTGTATCACAGACACAGTCCCTTTGACTGTTCAGAAGTGTCACTAAACCCACCCAAAAATGTAAACAACCATGCATGAGCAGCGCCTACCAGACGGAGGAGAACCGACAGCCGACCAGTTCCAGTCATTCCACCAGGAAGGAGGTACACGGCTCGAGTTGTCTTTAGTTCAATGATACCTGGACGGTCAATACCGCGGTTCGATCGGGTCCGCATTGTTTAATTGTTTCTTTGTGTCAAGAAGGGCTCTCAACAAGGGAATTGTCCAGGCGTCTCGGAGTGAACCAAAGCGATGTTGTTCGGTCATGGAGGAGATACAGAGAGATAGGGTCGATGACATGCCTCGCTCAGGCCGCCCAAGGGCTACTACTGCAGTGGATGACCGCTACCCACGGATTATTGCTCGGAGGAAACCTGACAGAAACACCATCATGTTGAATAATGCTTTTCGTGCAGCCACAGGACATCGTGTTACTACTGAAACAGTGTGCAACAGGTTGCATGATGCGCAGCTTTACTCCGACGTCCATGGCAAGGTCCATCTTTGCAACCACGACACAATGGGCTCAGCAACAACAGGATTGGCATCACGTTGTCTTCACCGATGAGTGTTGCATATGCCTTCAACCAGACAATCGTCGGAGACATGTTTGAAGGCAACCCGGCCAGGCTCAACGCCTTAGACACATTGTCAGGCGAGTGCTGCGAGGTGGAAGTTCCCTGCTGTTTTGGGGTGGCATTTCATGTTGCCGACGTACGTCGCTGGTAGTCATGGAAGGCGCCGTAACGGCTGTACAATACATGAATGCCATCCTCCGACCGATAGTGCAACCATATCTGCAGCATATTGGCGAGGCATTCGTCTTCATGGACGTCAGTTCGCGCCCCCATTGTGCACATCTTGTGAATGACTTTCTTCAGGATAACGACATCGCTCGACTAGAGTGACCATCATGTTCTCCAGACATGAGCCCTATCGAAGATGCCAGGG